>NW_017386032.1:522556-543292 GCF_000237925.1 Schistosoma mansoni | reverse complement strand
AGATAGGACGAAACGCGCGTCCTGGATTCCACTGCTAGCCAGTATCCATCTTTGCTTACACAATCTTATGTTTTTTTTCTAGAGCTACTGAATAATGATCAAGTAATTAAAAAAATTCAAGCAGTTATTATTAAACAATGACTGTTGTTCATTATACTGATTTATGATGTGATAGATTTTATAAATCATAGAATTAATTGACAAAGTAAATTCCTTCGGGTTAGTTCGTTTCTTCGCCTTAATGTATTCATTAATTTATATCAAATAGTTACGACTTGTTTCACATATATACTCAGTAGATTTCATAATTAACTGATCCTATGAAATACACTTTACTTATATTAGTAAAAGGTTGTATTAGATTACGCTGGGGCAAAAGAGTGAAAGAGAGAGATTAGTATTCTTGTACAATGTAATCAATTATTGATTGGCGATAAAAAAAGGGCAATAATATTAATTTATTACGATTAATAAATTAAAATAATCGTTTTATGTGAGCGAACAGCTTTGTATAATTAATTTGTAATTATATTTATTTATTACTAACTAAATCGAACAATTTTATTCATTCATTAATATGCTTTAATGTAATGAGCAAACATTTCCAAATATAATTAACAATAACATTTTGACAAAAATCATTATAAGGAGGTTGTTTGTGGAGATTTTTAGTAATTTTATATATAGTTGAAGTCATGAATCAATTGAAGCTAGACCACGATGAAAAACCTGGAAGCACTGGACGGCCATTTCGTCCCATTGTGGGACTCCTTAGCAGTGCGCATCCATGATCCCGCCTCGCGAGATTCGAACCCAGGACCTACCAGTCTCTTGCGCGATTACTTAACCGTGGATGTACACTGCTAAGGAGTCCCACAATAGGACGAGACGGCCGTCCAGTGCTTCTAGGTTTTTCATTGTGGTCTAGCTTCAACTGACTCATGATTTTAACTTTATATAAAAATCATTATAGTCGAATTAGTATTCGGTTTTCTTTTTTTGCATTGCTGAACATATTACTGTTAACAATTCTGATGATAAGGAAAATGGTAATGTTTATTTCATATTCGATAGTTATAATAAAATAGTTTTATGAAGCACTTAATAGATAATGAGCAAAAGTGGATATCTTGGTAGATTTTATTCAAAATAACTAACAAGCTTAGTAGACGTCATCGTTATTAAACATTTTCATCGTGATGTATGTGTATAGTAAAAAAAGTTTAATCTTCATTTGCCTTGGTAACAGTCAATGTAATGAAATCGTTTTTTTCACATTCATAAATATTTAGTGATTTAATTTATTTTGTCTTCATTATAACAATTTAGTATGTAATCACTTATTTTCATTACGGTTACTAGTGGTTATGACTACTCTCTCCTAACTTGTTTAACTAGGTTTCAATATGTAAGTCATATATATCATACTTTTGTTTTCCTCCTCTTCTCATCATTATTTCCTCTCATTTACAAGTATCTCATCTTCATTGAGTGAGCCAATTTAAATCAAATTATTATTTCTAAGTTCAAGTTATTTGTACTTGAAGAAAATCTTTAAGATAGGATGAATTTTTCTTATTCTCAGAATAGTCGATGGCCATCTGGACTAAGTAGAAAAGTGGATAACTCCATGGCGTTTAAAGCATATAGTACTGAGTTCGAGTCATGAAGTGAAAATTAATTCTGGGATGCAGGTACATCCAGCTGACGAGTCTCGAATCGGTCGAAACACTGAATTCTACTACTAGAGAATATCTATCACTATTTATCATGCTTGTGACTTAAAGCAATATGGAGGCAATGTTTGCAGAATGTACATATGTGGAAACGAACTGATCAATTGCAGTTTTTAATGTCAATGGAAAGATCCGAACAACCAATACAAATGAATCTATATAGTCTTGTTTTTACTTTGTTCATGTTCATCATCAGGACGAAGTTTGTGCAAATAAGTATGGTAGTTTAAGCTTTTTTGTTTAAATTACTGCTAATGTAAATAACAACTTTAATCCTCGAAATAATATAATTCAGAGATCTTAGATCTCTACTGATTTTGTTGAACTATGCAATGAACTCTTGTCATACACTTGATTCAAGTGACTCTGAAACTTTCAAATAAATGGTAAAATTCACAACTTTATCCATTTTGTCCAGTTAAACATACATTCAAGGAAGACTGAGTTGGTGTATTTTGCGAATTTGTACTTATTAGTTCTTACTGGTAGTTGATGTGTTGCATACAAGATGTTGGCAATTTGATTTCTAGAACTGCTGAAATCATTTATTTAATAAAAAATAACTAATCATTATATAGACTTAAATTTCTTGGTAATTTTCTTCTACAGACTTTTTTAAAAGAATTTTAGTGAAAATTTAAGGAGTGTTTTAGTTTTACGTATACGCCCTGTGACTCACTGTTTACACCAAGTATACAGGAAACTTTATAACATTCACATAAGGATCTGTTTGTGTGCTAAATGTAATACTTTTCAAAATCTCTACCATCTGGTTTGGCAAACTATTGTCTATTCCATTTTCTGCCTGTTATAAATTGAAACCCAAAGTAAACTTGAGGATAATGGTTTAAGCTGAATCATTTTATGAATTGATTGTCATCAAATTCATGATATTATCATTAGTATTGTAAAACATAACTTGTCAAATGAGTCATTGTGTAATTTTACTGGTATTCGTCATTCAACTAGATTGGTTCCATGTGTATCAGTTCAATAATAACTTAAAAATTTTTATATGAATAAGTGATTTTAATAATTTAATGGTTGAATTCATGAGTCAGTTGAAGCTGGACCACCATGGAAAACCTGGAAGCACTGAAAAGCCGTTTCGTTCTATTGTGGGACTCCTCAGCAGTGCGCATCCATGATCCCGCCTCGCGAGATTCGAACTCAGGACCTACCAGTCTCGCGCCAGAACACTTAACCGATAGACCACTGAGCTGACCGTCATCCAACGGTGGTAATGTCTAACTTCAACCAATCCACGAAATTGAGCAACCATTCACCAATGTTCTCGGTGAGTTGATCTCTTCCAACAGACCTGGTTGAACTCCACTGGTTACTGCTTCTCACTAGAACTCGGGTGCTTCAAGGTTTTCCATGGTGGTCTAGCTTCAATTGACTCATGATCTCAACTATATAAAATTGCTAAAATTTCTACAAAACCCCCTTCTGAAAAGTAGTAGTAGACAAAGAATGAACAAACAAAGGATGTAAAAAAGCAATACAAAACACATATGTAAACATATTCTACTTTTCTTTTCTTTCTTTTTTTGGAACTAAAGAGACATCTTGTTTACTTGCAATGACTAACGCTTCTGTTAGGATACATCATCATTACCATTTTTAAAAAAAGAAAACATCAAAATAACATTAGTTCTACACCAGCAAGTCATATTATTTATTCTAGGCTAAAAATAAATAAATAATGTACAACTGTTTACAAAATAATTTTATTGTTCTTTGTACGTTCAGAAAGTTTTTTTCAGATTTTGTTAATAACAAGACATCAAATTCTTCTTTCTTTTTTTTCTTTTTTTTCTATCGTTCTGGTGATGATGGTAGTTTTTAAAATGAAAGTATTGAACTTTGACAAGGTGACTCGTAAGTTGCGATAAAATTCACATTTTACGAAATTATAATAAAGCCCATATGTTTTAGTCATAATCATATACCAGTTTTCATATAAGTTTTCGTACAGTTTATTGAGAATTTGTGAGTTGAGATAGTCAATCAATTTAATGCACTAACTCACCAATGACACATAAAACTAATCCGATTGAAGTGGATTACACTCAATAACTCTATAACGGTAGGATGCTTGTCAATAGATGTGAAAGTTATTTGGTCATAAATAAAGTCGTGTAATTACGCTTTAGAAAGTTCCAAGTAAAGACGAAATAGCTACTATTCTGATTTCGAAAGGTTTTTTTTAGCTGGTGTTCAAGTGTAGTGAAAACCATTACTGTCTAAACAATGAGATAAACAGTTACAAATTCATTAAAGTCATTCATAATGAAGCGATGTCAAGGCTTATCTTTGTTCCAAGATGTTGCTAGATATTGAAAAAATATCCGAACTTACTTTTATTCAACCAGTGTTTTTAGAAAAATCCCAGAAAGATTGAGACAAGTTGTTAATTTCTAGGATGATTAAGTGAAATTTTGATAGTGAATTAATAAAGTTACACCATATTTACATATATATAAGGACAACCATTTTGTTATATCAATAAATCAAGAGATATTTTCTAAATGAAGAACAAAATAATTAAGAATGGTAAGACACAACTATTGACATTTTTAGACGGTAATGCACAAAAAGAAATAGTATCCTTTTAAAATGTGGTTGATATCAAAAATGTCCTAACAAATCTTTCAGAGAATGGATGATAAATCAGATGAAACAAAAAGGTTCTAGTGAATTATAATACAAATTATCAGACATATGAGAAAAAGTTGGTTAAATAGTAGGTACGCTATAGAAACATATGGCTGTACAGTGTCAAATATTATGAATTTACAGTGCAAAATGTAGATCAGTTAGTGGTAAAAAGATGATTTATGTAGTAAACCACTTACTTCCTATTAAGAACTATTATTGATTTATATTCAATAAGTTTTGCTGAAAAAAGCATTACAATCTCGATTTACACAAAATTCGGAAAATAAAGTAGATTTTGTGTTTTAATTAAGGTGATCGGTTTATTAGAAATAGTATATAACTTGAAGTTAGTTTTCCTCGCAAATTGATTTTAGTCATTAAACTGTGGAAAATTATATCGGAATTAAAGTGGAACTTTAGTAATAAAACTGAACTGAAGTCGAATCATATCACAAACCGATTGACTGAAAACGGGGATTACGAAATTTAACCCAGTAACTTTAAGAAAGAATGTTAGCAGTGGTACGTGAAGGTAACTCAGTATTTAGTTAGAACTACCAAAGTTAAATAAATCAGTCACATGTTTGAGGTGGTGAAGGCCCATCAGTTGGACGGGATACAAATAAGGGGAAACAAATCTTGATCAGAGTCTGTGACCCACATCATACTCAACTAATTCAAAGACATAAAAAGAACGAGACTCGCTTCCTACATTCAACTGCTAGCCAGAGTTAATTTGTTCTAAACAACTTGTGATAAAATGGCTATATATGAGCATTTCATACAGTATGAACATATACCAACTAAGATTGATCATAATTCAATGTTTATCATTCTTTCGCATTCACCATTATAAAAGCAAGGCGTTCCCAAAAATTATTTATCATACTTATTATTCTAAGGTAACTACATCTAGTTCATGAATTTGATTCTGATAGTGTTACTGAATAAACGGAATGCCACTTATCTATAAAAACAATCTTATCGGTTCACTTTCACCATGTTTAACAAAAAGACAATTTTTCTCTATTAAAATTATTATAAGCCATTAAACCTGTTACATCAAAAGGTAGGGAATCGTTTCACAAACTTATTCATCTCTTTCTATGTAAGAAATCAAAGTTTTTAATTAAATTTTAAAGACAATGGATTAGTAATTGTTAAAACATTTTGTGTGTGTGTGTATGTTTGGTTTTTGCTTGTTCCCCTTTCAATAATTTAATAACCTATAAGTTAATTAACCTTTATTTGAATGTCAATCTACTTATACTTACAATGATCAATTGTTTCAGGGTAATCATTGTAGAAACTATTGATTGCCTAACTTGTTTGTTTCAACATTTGGAAAAGATTAATAGGGAAATTAACATGTGATATTTTCGAGTGTTATTATTATAGATGTGTACGTATCCCTTTTATATAATAATAATAATAATAATAATTTTATACATTGTTTTGAATAACGAAGTTAATTGACGTAAATATAAGGTGAGAATTTAAATGAATATGTAAATAAATGAATATGTAATTATGTACGTATTATTACGTAGCGAAACAATCGATAACCAGTTTATGATTGAATATACATTCATAAACAGTAGATTGTTCATGGGGAATGTCATTCATCAGTGTAAATTTATACCAATGGTAAATAGTCTTGTATAGGCTAAAAATAAAGTCTAAGAAATTTCATAGAATATTGATGACACACTTGTTAATTTGCATTATAACAACCAGGGTTTATTAATATCCTATTTAAATTGTTCAAATATTATTAAAAATTATTTATATTACAACATAATGAATATGATCTATGGGAAATAGGAATTCTATCATCGGATATATAACCAGTAAAGAAAAGATTATATCCAATCATCGGCAAAGCTAGCATTATAGAACATCATGCCTTCACTTTGTCTGTTGGTCTTTTGTTTTAGAACAAACAAAAGATACTATTAGCTGTCATAATTTTGATGAGTACAGTTATGAATATGTAACATTTTAATTCCTTTTTTGTTAACTCGAACATCTGTGCGGAAAAATATAAATCAGATTTATTTGTGTTGAGATTGCAGTCTTATTTCAAAATACGGTCCTTTTGTTGGTCGCCAAATTATCTTATCCTCTATAAAATGACGCATTTATTGGTTAAAATTGTTATATTGATTGAGTGCGTGCTCTCTTTAATATCTGAAGGGATAATACCGCCAATGAGAGAGGAGTGAATTATCGATCAGAGTAATGATGCACAAAAGCCGTATGAGCAGTCTTGAGCACTTATCAGTCCTGCTTTCTGCCTAGCCCAGCCAGTTAAGTGCAGAACACCAATAACAGCCTCTGCAATATGAATCATTATTCTCAAACATACTGGGTTTATATACCAAACAAACTGACCACATCATACCATAATATAGAAAATAACATTTGTACAAGATTTGGCCAAATGTGGTTGTGAATAGGGGGAAAAGTAATCAATAGACTGATGATAACTCAAGAATGGTAAATCGTATAATGATAGTTCATAGGTCAAAATCAAGCTTATGATAAGGAGAACACGAATACGAATAGTTTAGTTACTTAACAATTATACAATAGGAAATATACATATCATATTGGTCCATAAATAGTTCTCAAAGTTACCCTTCATAAATCTCCACAGGATATAGCAAAAATGTATATAAATATAAATGTAGACACTAACTATACTTATGAAACTTTTCAAACAGTTTACTTAATAGAACATGTTCATTTGGATATTATTCCTTTCACATTTTACTGCCTTAAATGCTCACTGGCTACTTTGCATTTCAAGTATATGTAATCTGAAGTCTTAAGTTGAATAAGAAATTTGACTCATCTAATTAGCTACAAATGTGGTTTTTTGAGGATTATTTTTCAGACGAAAAATAGTTTATGCAAACACAATTGAGTTTATGCAATCCATGTAAGAAAGAGTTAGTGCATACAAAAACCACGGGTAATTATTTTTATCTGAATAAGTTTATTATTAAAAAACCACTTTTGAAGAGAAAATCAGAAGGTAAATTGGAAGAATAACGTTTGGCGTTACAAAATCAGCCCCTGTCTTTTCACACTAAACAGGATCTATGTCGATCAATCAGAGTTTTACCAAAATTCAAGTAATAGCTATTGCATTGTGTTAGATAACATGACTTAATCAGCTGTTGGTTAGTTTTTGTAATCGTAACGATGAAACGACAACAGATAAAATTACTACATTTCAAGTTATCTATGGTACTTAATACAATTTTTCTTAGGAAATCTGTATAAAACGTAAAACTAGATATAAAAATAGAAACCTTTTCAATTACAAATTCCATTAGGCAGCAAAAATATCCATTGAACTAAGTAGAAAAACTAACATGATATTATTTGTCCAAATTTTTTTGACAGATCCTTATTATATGCAAGTGGTTACTATAATGACTGAAAATCATCTTATTCAATCATTTATTCTTAAGCGTCTTACCTCTTTTTCCTGGTCACAATTAATGTGTTGATGTCAGATGATACTTTATATTTTCTTAAGTATAAATTCTCTGTGTAATCAGACAACTGAACGTCTGCAAAACCTACAATTATGTATATTTTTAAAATGAATGATTTACTGACGATTTATGTGTGCCGAAATATAGAGGTTGAGTCTTTATTTACTAATTATAGTCCGCCATTAGTAAAACAGTTAGAAATAAGTAGATATAAACTGTGGATCTTGTAAGCAACAAAGGAAGCTAATTAGTATTTTCTACTATGTCAACTGAATTAGTACCTGTTAGGTCGGTAACAACTTGTATTATGAATTGACGTATAATTCAAAGATGAATTACTCAATTATATTCTAGTAACTACTGGTAACCATTTTGAATACATGTTGTTCATATAAATATGAAAAACCTACTCGGTATCCTCGTGACATTTAATAGAAATTTCTATGTGAAGATTAGTTACATTGATAGTATTCCCACAAGTCATGTTTTTTTTAATAATTTTAATTAGGTATTACAACATTTTGGAATTACAGCCATGATAATCCACGAAAATTTCTAGGATGATATTCTATATCCTAAAAATTTCACGTAATTATTCACTTCGGCCATCAATTAAGATACATAAATGAACAACTTGGTCTGGAGCTATTGAAATAAATGCTTCTCGTTAACGTATCCATACAGTTTTTTCCCACTTTTTTATTGCTCTGAAACAAAAACGGTTTTTCTAAAAGTTCAAACATTTTGAATCGGATACTGATTTATAAAATAAACAGTCATGGAAAGGATTCTTTAAACATAAACTGTTTATTCATATTTTTCAGAATGGAAAATATAATTTATAGTGAAAAAAGAAAACCAACTTTGTAACTAGCAAATGGAAAATTAATCTAAACAATTTTCATTTGTGATCCTATTTAAATCATTAATATGCTTAATACAAAATTGAAGGACATATAATTCATGGACTAGTTTTACTTCATGAATTCATTAATCTTGTCATTTGATCCATACTAATACATTCACTACTACATATTCAAGTCATCTATCTATGGAGGGTTGAAAATTACAAAAATTGTAATGTGGCATGAAATAAGTAACTGTATAAAGCATTATTTTGGCTCATTTTATTGTTATCATCATCACGAAATGTTGAACGCTCTGTTATTACTATTTATACCTATCTCCTTTGTTTTTACTAATTTCTCTACTTTTAATCTTCCATAATGTATCTTTTCACAAGATGACGTTTACTAGCAAACTGTGGGCTTGTTTTCTAATCTTATCTAATAAATCATTTTTTTGTGTGGTATATTTAAATGTATAAATATATGGTATTACGTAGACTTAGCTGCACATTATCTGCAAACTTTCTCATAATAATATAAATCATCATAACTGGAAACTATGTGAACTCTTAAAGAAACAAACATTTTACAGGTAGTTACAAATATTATTCAATAAAGATGACGATTTTGGCTTGTAAGTTAGGCTATTCTCAAATGTTTCTTCTACAAATTATCCACAAAATCATGGGATACACGGTTGTGTATAAACAGCTGAAAGAAAATGTTAAACGAAGGCTGTAATAAATATTTTTCGAACTGTACTTATCTATTAATAAATTTTAACTAAGTGTCTGGAATATGTATTTATTGTGGAGCTATTTTTCGTTTGTTTTTATGTAGTTAAAATAAAATGTGAGTAAAGTTACCCAGAGTTTCTAAATTATATGTTGTCATGATTCAAAAGCCTGAATAACAAGTGGAAAGTATTGCCCAGGACAGAGTTGGATGGAGAATGCTGGTGGGCGACCTATGCTCCTCTACGAGGGGTAACAGCAGTAAGTAATGTTGTCATTGATATTATGATCAACGGAAACATTGATTTTTCATTAGCATTATTTAAGTTACTATTTTCACAGTGATAGACAAGTAAGAAATGAAACAATTATGGAAAAATATCGCTGGATTATAGTTGCACAATGTCATGAATTTATAAGAGTAAAAATTTTCAAAATCTAGGCTAACAAAAAGGTTGTTAACTTATGTATAATCTTCAAAGGGAATTCTGTAGGTCTTTGATTAGAAATCACGTGAAATATTGTGAAGAGATATTGTTAAGGAAACTCGAATTCAGTCTAAATGACTTTCTAATTCGCTTTGAATAGTGTCGCTTTTCCGCATGATGTAATTCCACAATGAAATACATCTTTAAATATAAGCGATTATTTGAAATCTTTATTAAGTGTTCTATTATTCTTTTTTCTGATATCTATCTAATGTGGACATGACAACAGTAGTATTTAATATAGATCTATGGTTTGATTATGGAGAAAATAGTTGTTTCTCTGTTATAAAATATTTTTCAGTACTAGTTTATATTATAATGCGTAAATAGTAGAAACATAATTATTGCTTACCAGATTTATGTCATATCTAAGCTTTTTTCATTGGGACAACATAATGATGTAAATTTTAATGGGTTCTTTGTTATGAAATAGTTTAAGACTATAAGCATTCATCAGTTAATGAACCATTTATCATTTCACACTGATGAGCAGAAATGATGTTAAGGTTTCTTATAATAAATGCTCATTCACGTAGAAAGTAGGATGATCGTAAAGAAATATTCTGTACACCTATTTTTCAATCTTTTTTTTCGTTTTACTTCCTTCCTTTAGTGTCAAACGATGGATATTCAATATAAATTCAGTGAAGTTTGAATATTATTTGAACTGTCATTACTCGGTAGATTGTATTAAAATACTTAAATGACTAGTATGAAACAAGGCGAGGGAATAGTATTAGTCTTGTATAATAGCGATAATCTCTCACTTATGGTGACTGAAACAAAGAAGAATGAATATGAATAAAAATAAAAGAAGCAGTCATAACGTCCGCAAATCGTTCTTTGTGTCAAAACAAACACTTATAGTTGAAGACAATATTGTAACTTGTTTTTTGAAATCTTATACAGTTTTACCGTAATCTAATTTCCACTCGAACATTCTACTTTTGGTATATTGAATCTTTAAATTGTGCTTTCTACTATGTCACAACTGTAAAAAGTTAGACCCTGGACAATTTTATTTCCTAAACACTCAAACCAAGTTCATATTGTTAGACTTTTTACAAAATTCTGATAGTCATTCATCAATCGACAGCAATATTGAGAAAGAAACTGACCTATAAAAGTTTCGTAACAGCAGGAGATTTTCGTTAATAGTGAATAAAAGTATACAAATTTATTTTTTCAAAGATTCACAAAATTTTATATTGATTCTTATTTATTCCCTTTACTATGGAAAGCAAAACTAATTCATATATCAGAAAACAGGCCAAATCTGTCCCTATTTAAAAGATAAACTTTTTTAACTAAATCAGAATGTTTCCTACCGTAATCAATGACATAATTCATTTGTGTCACTGAACTGTTGATATTCAAGACCATATTTACTATTTATTATCACATGATTTAACCCGGTGTTAAATACATGAATAATGGGGTACATGTAAATTGGTTGCATTATTTATTCGTTATATCATTATGTAGCACCTTTTTGATTGTGTTATAGTCGACAAGTATGATAATTGGAACGTCACATGACTTAGAATACCTTTGATAACAGATAATGAATATTTCGTTCTAATTACTACTTTATTGGGATTTTAGGACAAAATAATAATTGATTTAATGACTAACGAAACTTCATTTATTTTCGAAATTCACACACTGAAAGTCTTTGTATAATTTTAATATAAAACTTTTTCTTTCATTTCTCACGAGTTCTTTAAAAGTACATGATACAAAGTTTATCTATAAATGCATGCTTGGAAAAGTATAAATCAATCCATTTTTCTTAAGTAAAGAGTAATAAATTGACATCAACTGAAAAACCACTAAAAACTGGATAATACTAGATAGACGTTTTGTCGCAGTCTGGGACCTCGTGATAATTTATATTCACACCCCGACCAAATATTCAGCTCAGGATCTACAGGTTCGATGGCATCAGCGTTACCAGTTGGTCAGTCAAAAGGATTCCGGGTGTTTAGATTTCCATATTCAGTCAAATGCGATACAGTAACTTAGAATGTGGTTACCTTTGAAGTGTTGAGTGTGGGCTGGTTGTAAGTCCGAAACTTTCTGTTTTCAGTATTTTTCTGGTTGAAGTCAATATGTCATACGAGCTGTCAGTAGAAACGCTGAAATTCATCTGCATACTCTGGTCGTCTATAGTAACACCGGTTATGACAAGGTAATCTTAATTAAAAGTTTTTGTATATATTTCAAAGAGTAAAAGCGAAAATGAGTTTGTCGTCTGCTTTTTCTTTAAGAACGTTTAGGAAATAAAAAAATTTACATAATCATTATGAGGTCAAATTCAAGGCATTCAGATGTTTAGGTGCGTAAAATAACTTTCAACCACAAAATAGAAATCTAATAAACTGCTTTTTTAGCTTGAATCTTTTCATGACATAAGACGATTGTTTTTGGAGGCCAAAACAATGAAAATTATCTCTAAAATGGTGTAAATTAAGAGTAAATATATATCATAAGGTAGAACGTATTTATTTAGACAACAAAGCTATAGAACACAAAATCTTTTCACATTCTTCTTGAAAAGTTTCTAAAAATCAGTAAAGACTCTACAATCTGTTGAAATTGTGAATTTTTTCAAATCAAGATACGAAACTAATGGTCAATAAATCTGCTTTGCTTAAACATTTCTAAAGGATAGATGATTGAATTTTGAAAGTCTAGTTCAAAAATACAATTCAAAGCACTGTTACCGATATCAGCCTGAATAATTCTTGTATTCAAAATAGATTTGCTTACTGAATGAAATTTCAAACAAATTTTTTAAAAATCATTCATATGCAAATCATAGAGGAGTTGGTAAACATATATTTCCATAACGTACTTGAAAAACGCCTAATGATTGATTTTCGCAGCGAAAAATATGTAAGATATAGACTTAAAAGCTAAAAAATCCACAGACTTTCTATATGGTTATTAAATAAGATGGTACTATACACATGGTGTGTACTAAGATGTATTAATTTAGATACATTTACTTAGATTTATCCCAACTCATGAGGAATCCAATTACTTTAAAAGGTTTAATTATAGTGCGATATAGTATGCTTATTTTCAAAAAATGTAAAAAACTGTCGTTTAGCATATTCATTAAATGACATCTTTATTTACATTTTAAATATACTCGTTCAATTATGCAGATCACTATGCAATTACAACTGAACGGGAATTACTTTATTCGAACATTTGATAGCAATATATTTTTGTTGCATATGTATAATCATAGAATGATCTTAGTTTAAAAATCATTGAAAACCAGGAAGCACTGAAGGACTCCTTGGTTTTCAAATGGGACTCCTAAGCTGTGCGCATACACGACATTTCGGTCTTGCACGTGATCGCTTAACCTTCCTAACACCGACCCAAAGGTCTATAGGTTAGGCAGACGTGCACGAGACTGGTTGTCTTAGGTTCAATCCTAGGTACCAAAGTCGTTGACACGCACTAATGAGTCCCATACGAAGAGGAAGAAGCTATTCAGTGCTTCCTGGTTGTTTAACTAAGGTTACTTAATGATGTTAGCTAAGAAATTTATAAAATTCACACAAAACCCTATAGTAATTTTTTACTCTCAAAAATATTTGCGCACACTATATTCATGCATTACTTCGAATAGCTACCACTCTAAAACTTATTGGATGAAAAAATACTGTTCAGTTTGCCTTGTATACCAACTAGTTAGTTAGTTATTAAATGATATTCAAATCAAGGGAGATATAGGAATAGAGTCCAACTCACTCCTCAATGGTCTTCCGGATGGTATTGTGTTACGAAAAATCATCTCGTATAATTTAGTTGACGATTAGAAAGTTGGTAATATGAAATGAATGGTATCAAGTGGTGATATTTTAAAGCGAATCAGTAGATAGACATTCGTTAACCGTTTATTACAAGTGCCCTTTTGATTTCTATGTCATATGCTTATAAATGTTTTACTTTGGCATGAAATGTTCGATAAAAATTTCTATAGTTGATAAGTTATTTTCATAATTTAAACTTCTCTCATTGATAACTAACTGTAACAAGTGATTTATTGTAGTGAACAAGAACACGGGTGGGGATAATCGGAAGTATTTGGACACAAAATTACAGAATCTCTAACTACCTTCGACTCTTCAATGGTAGTCTAACATTAATCGATTCATGATCTCAATCAAAAAATATGTGTGATCGTTCCTTCTGCAAATACCTGTCCATCATCTCTGATTTCATTGTTCATGCATTTTCATATTAATTGCATTCCGTCCCCGTTCTTTCCTTATCAATCTTCTGCTGAAATACATTCTATGCCTGACCATCATCATATACTACTCATGTGGATATAAGTAACTTACACCACAGTATTACTACTTATGAAAGCACTATGTACACAAAGGGTAAACCTTCATAAATGCACTTAAGTTTAAAAGAAAATCAGTGTTACGGCATAAAATACAATAATACATTATTTCCACACAAAATCTAATGGTGACAAGAATGTTCCGAATTTGTTTTTGATATGATATTTACTTGTAATCACGTTTAGCCATTTCGAAGTGATGGTCAGTTGTTTAAATTTTTTTGCACGTAGTTAGTAAAGGAAACTCCACCTATTTCAACAGAATGTCTGATTTCCAAATACATGAGAAATGGAATAATTATTTACATATCCAACAAAAGTTTGTTGAAATAAATTTGTTAAAAAGTGAATAATAAATTAATAAGTAAACAGTACTTACCGCTGATTCTGATAATTATGGGTGTGTTAAATATACGAAATGTCAAAACAAGATAATTTAAAAATTGTGTACTAGAAAATGACAAAGTGATTTTTAAGTTTTATTACTGTGCACTTTCGTAAGTAAACGAACTCTTAGAAGTCAGTTAAGCAAATGAGAATTGTACGCGTTCATCATGTAAAATGCAGTGATTTATGTTAAGCATCCTAATAATGGGTGAGAAATTGTTAAACGTTACCAAAGTAGTTAATTTTGCATTTATTTGAGGTATCGAAGTTTTACTGCTTGTATTTGATTGTAGTGGACAAGTAAAGACATTTGTATGCACAGGTATATACAGATTTACATACAAGCATACGTAACGCACAACTACATAAGAGTATTGGGTAGACTTGTCTGTAATATAGATGTTACGTTTTATTCGCCTATTGGATTGATGTTTCTCTGTATTTTAAATTCAAAGAAATTCTGCCTAAACGTTTTATTGGTTCATTTAATTCTGGTCTGTTTTCATCACTAAGCCATGTCACAGGCATGTTATATGACCTAATGTCCTAACCAATCCCAGGTGACTCTAGATGAGTTGGGCATTAAATTAATTAATTTAATGACCAGGTCATTCATTAGGTACAAAAAATTAATATATGGAAATTAGTGATAAATGACGACCATCAATTTCAGATAATCGAATAGACTTAATCTTACTGACTTTATGGTGAGGTTGAGATATAGTTACTGTCATGGTAAATGTCTAATTCTTGTCGTTAAAATTTGACTACAAACTAGGTTTTCTCTTACATATCACTGAAATGAAATCGAAATAATTAACAGGTGCAAAACAAGTGCAGTATTTCTTCTATTTGTTTAGTTTACATCTAGAGTTGTTGTGAATAGCCTTTTGCGTGTTCTAATAGAAACAGCAAATAATGTAGGAGTGTGGGACGATATTTTAATACCGTTACTTGTTAAGTGTACGAAACATCCATTTTGTTATAGTACTCTTTAAGTCTAATTAGAAAATATAAACTTTAGTCAGTGTCACTGGTGTACTATATACGATTTCGGGGAGCTATTTGGACTTAGTAGAAAAGTGGATAACTCCATGGCGTTTAAAGCATATAGTACTGAGTTCGAGTCATGGAGAGAAAATTAATTCTGGGATGCAGGTACATCCAGCTGACGAGTCTCAAATCGGTCGAATCACTCATCTTGAATTCCACTGCTAGCGAACACCTATTACTACTTATAATGCTTGTGACTTAAAGCAATATGGAGGCAATGTTTACAGAATGTACATATGTGGAAACGAAATGATCAATTGTAGTTCTTAATGTCAATGGAAGGATTCTAACAACCAATACAAAGGAAGGATAGTAAAATTTGCATTAAAGAAATACAATGAGAACGTTGAAGTAACGTAGAAAATGAAGACAATCTACAGTTCGGATGTAATATCTGAAATAAATGTGATTTTAAAAAAATTGGGTAATAAATAATTGTATTCTCCATAAATTGTGTTTTGGTAAGTGGATGGCCAAATGTTAAGCTGTTTTTATTTGAAAGATGGTATTTTGAAAATTTTTTAGTTCCTGAATTAGGGTGCTCTTAGTCTTGTTGTAAATGTTAGAGTAGTTTTTACCAAACAAACAATAATTATATATGTTAGTCTTGTGATGAATAAATGGTGTTATGAAGTGTCATCTTTGGGACGAAAATCCAAACGTTTTCTCAATAGCTCATGATTTCATTTACAATATCATACACTCTAATGTTTCTATTAAGTGACGAAGAATATTCCAAAATAAACGTTATGCTTTTAGCTAACTAATACTAAGTTTACGAATTACAGATAAGTAATAAATATTACTGACCACAGCATACAATTTTACACCTTAAATTCTTTAAAACTAACGTCCTCACTACCTCATGAAGCAGTATTCAATCAAGGATAAAAAAATCTGTTGAATGATAACCAGCCATCAACTTTCATTTCATGTTTTCTTTTAGAAAACTTAGCTGTATCCGTGATGAACAATAATAAAATATGCCAGTCATGCATAACTTGATTTATTTCGCCTTTTTCCGATTCACGAATCCTTCGCATGAAAACAGATTGACATGGGTCATTGAATGGAACTGCTAGAAAAAATACATTTTCTGAATAATTTTTGCCAATTAGGTCCAATCGGTGTGTCTTATACTGAATAATGTATTTATTTGATACATCCTTGAAAGCCAAATCCTGATAACAGCGTCAGCTAAATGGAAATTAAGATAATCAGTATTGAGAACTAATGAATTTGTTTTCAATTAGAACTCATTTAAGTTCTAAGACCTAGATGATAGCTCACTAATCAGGGCTGAAACCTTCCTCAGTATTATTTACCACCAGTTAGATGTTGTAATGATTTCTACCTTACTTTAAAATCACGTATATTCAGTTAATTATATCAGTTTGTGCTTAATATTTTTTATCATCATACTCTGAGTGACCTGTAATTTCTGATAGCCATTTATAAAATAACGTCTGACAGGAGATAATCAGTATGCATGAAAATGACAATTACGTCTAGTTACTGGAGAAAGACGACGATTAGCAACCCTTTTATATTTCTAAGCTTTTCATCTCTATTTAACTACTTATACAATGCGATGATCTATATGGTTTTATTTTATTAACCATGGACTGAACACGTGATTTTCATTGTTCTTTATATACAGTTCTAAAGGTCATAATCACTTAAGCAACAAACTGATGTAGCTATATCAGCCTGTCCTTATGTGTGTATCCATCTCTAAGCTTTATCACTGGTATGACTGATTTATGACTTAACTGAGTACAGTGAATTGAAATTTCTAATTCTCCATCTGTTTATTACAAATAATGGTATTGGCATACTTAGATTTATGATTGACTGTAATGTTAAACAATACTTTTCCAAGTAGCTGTCGATATATTTTATGCTAAACAATTTCAGTAAAGGCGATTTACTTATAAATTTATTACTATTATGTTATTCGAAACTGAGTTAACTCGCTTGATTTTGTCAGTTACTCCTTTCTGAAGGTTGATGTATCATTATGTTATATATTCAATTGTTCATACTGAATGAAAACACGTTAATTAACTGTAATATATAGGTATTCCTTTATCGTCCAGAATATAATATTTTTCAACACAAAAAGTAATAACAATAATTAACCAGAAGTTTCACACACGTAATTTCTTTGATCATTATGAAGAGGTCAAGAACAAAGGTTTGAGCAGGTTGGTATGAATTCATTAACCTGAAAGTATAAGTAAAGAGACTAGACGATAATTCCACACAATTAAGCAAATGTAATTAGTATAATAATATAAATGTTATCAGTGCTAATTAGAATACAGACTAACTGAATAGAGAGTTAACTTAAGATTCCGGTGTTTTGAGTTGTGTTTATACGTTGACCTTAAGATTTCATAAACTCTAAGTTCGATTCATTCTGTTTCTTACCTGTCTATCGGATTATCTACAGTTTTTGTATATTTGTAATCAGTCTACTTTGAAACACTAAAATAATTTCACGTCAATAATGTTTATCATATAGATTCACTGCAACACAAAACTCTTACAACTACTGGATTTTCATGATTTCAGTTACGAGTGTAGATAGTGTATTGTTGCTGGGATGTTTGACTAAAAAATTTACACTGAAAAGGGGTGACAATTTTATCGCATATATGCCTGTCCTTTACACCGGATTCATGAGTATAATAAACTACTATCTGCACATAAGTACAGTTATTTAATGCACATAGGTATTGTAGAGCTCGGTCACGTTTCTGAAAATCACATTTTCTCTTGATACTGTTTCATAAGAACATCAGGTTAAGATTGATGAATTAAAATACAATAACTTTGTAAACATGCAAATGATGAGGAAAGAATTTCACGTCTTAATGAAGTAAATTATACAGAATGATTTTTTATTATTGGAACATATATCATTCTACTTTTATTGCTAGAAGGGTTTATTTATCGTCTTAAATTCATCTACTAGATGAATGTAGGGTTTCTCCTCTTAGTTAGAATTATTTGTATTCAAAAAAGGCGATTGTTGATTTTATTACCAAAAATCGAGTAACTGTCAATAAAATGTTGTTAATATTATGTTATCACCCAACTCTTAGACTTTTATTGTGTGGTATTTTATGTAGTAATCTATAAAAGCTATTTATTTTATATGCTGGTTACTGTAGCAAAGATTATCGTAAATCAAGAAAGCTATCTAACAATTTATTTCCTCCAATATTTTTTCATTCAAGTAGAATAACACGATCTTAGAGTCAATAATCCTAATGAAATCGTGTCTTGTATTTATCAGTATCTCAGCATTGATGAAACATCCAAATCATTTGCAGTGATGAAATAGTTTACCTTCAGTGCTCAGCACTGGGAGGCTAACGCGAACCTTTTACAACTATCGTTATTAGAAGCAGTCTTTACAAGTTTTATATTTCTATGGCTCTACTAAGGATGTTAAACCTGTTGACAGACCAGTATTCAAAACAGTTAATTTATAAAACCTGTTTAAAGATGCTCGTTTAAATAGAGTTAGGATACGTACATTAATGCCATTTGTTATTGTGTATATAAAAATGATGAATTTCATCAAGCGACAAGCTGTGCTTTGTTGGAAACAAGTAAATGATATTTTTATTCGTAGTACTTACAAGTAATTCTTTTCATAAGAGTTTCTTTCACATATCATCACTGATAAGTTCATGAAGAAAACTATTAAGACCAACGAAACTTTTTTTAAATTACCCATCAAACTAGTCCACTTACGTTTACATTTCATTAGTACCCAATCAGAGTCACTTAGGTTACGTAATATTTACCAAGGATTTAACTCATTACTATAAATCATTAATAAAATATAAACATGGTTATCTAAATCATGTAAAGAAAGAACTTATTTGCTTAAATAAATAAATAAATAACCATAGAACATTATTAGCAATTGTAAAATGTTATCGTTTAAGAAACATCATCTTGGTACATTTTTAAGAATTTATGTTTATACACATAAATCATCAGTCCATAAGCCGAAAACGGATTACTGGATAATTTGTTTATTCAAATTTTATGATGTACCGATGCACATTACCATTAAGGTAATAATTCCATAATAGACTTTCTTTCTCTCTTTATATATATATATATATTATTCTATCATAAACGGTTGTACGGTCACCTCTAAACCATATGATCCTTGATTTTCTTACTTTAACTAATACGGAATTACAAAAATATTCATCCTATTTTTATAGCTTTGATGAAACTATCATTTCTCTCTTTTTTCATTTTATGACTAATTTTCTTTTTTAAAAAAAATACACATCAGTACAAGAAAACAATAAAGTAGAAGGTGTGTACTGATAAGAGCAAATAGTAGTCAATTTTTTTTCTAAATGGTGATATGTACTGTATGAAATGAAATGGTTAAATGTGAATGAGATATAAGGGTGCATTCATACTAGATATAAATAATGTTTAAATGAATCTGTTTATATATATAATGTTTGGATGTGAAGTAAACTGTTAGCATTATTACGTTTATGTTTATACCACCAGATATTTGAAGTAATAAGTGTTTTAAAGTGAAGTGAATGAGAATTACGAAACAGAACTGATAATAGTCATTACCTTAAATTTCAGTATACTGGTTGTGTGTAACTGCTTACAATTGTTTGATCACTGGGTAGTGATCGATGTCATATGTGTCAGGTCCTTCTTAGTGCAGATCCAGTTCTATAGACCAAGTTGCAATGTGGCCGCTAGTCTAGGTGACTTGACATAAAGTGCACTATGCTAAGATGAGGTGGTGGTTGGGGGCAGTTGTACCTATAATCTTGTGGGAACTGATGATCCCTGACGGACTAGATCCTGTGTCACGCAGCTTTACGGTCAGATACGTTACTACTGGGCCATCCGGTCCTACAGGAGGTCAGTTACTGCCCGG
>NW_017386032.1:511833-522356 GCF_000237925.1 Schistosoma mansoni | reverse complement strand
AGCTTATAACCCAGTAGTTTAATTACTTGACATTCAAATTCGGTCGGACCACAATTTATCTACTTCATTTTGAACAGTACAGTAGTATCTCTCATTTTTATACAATGAACTTGACTTTCGGTTTTATATATGAACCTAAATATGGTATCTGAATCATCAAGAAGTTGAAAACTAAATATAACCAATTTATATCGCAATTTACATTTATGTACTGCTGTATTGTCATAAAGTATCAATATTAACTTGAATTGTAGTCAATTGTTCCAAATCAACATTTGTTGAAATCAGTTTCCCAAATTAGAATATTTATCATAAACTGAGAACGATTCAAGTTCAGTCTCACTAAATAACAAGCTCACATTCTATGATTTTATATAGTTGAGATCATGAGTCAATTAAAGCTAGACCACCATGCAAAACCTGGAAGCATTGGATTACCGTTTCGTCCTATCGTGGGACTCTTAAACAGTGCGCTTTCGCTGTCTACTTTTTCTGGAAAAATCGATTCAGTTTGCGTTGTTAAAACAGTATTTATGTTGAATAAATAATTCGTAATATGGGGGGGGTCAAAGTTCGACTTGTATTTCCGCGTAGTGCTCCTTGGATAGTGGGTGATCTTTGTCCCAATTAATCAACGCAAGCGGCACAGAATAGACTAGACTGACCAGTCACTCTACACAAAACGGTGGAGATCAGGCTTATAACCTACCCTACCACTGATGGAAATTGGGCTAATCAACCAGTGTGTCTTAATTCTGATTAAGGGGGGAAAGAGGTTAAATTTTAATTAAGAGAGCAATTTTGACACTGGAGAATACTTCCTTTTGGTGCTTGAACAGACTCTGTCTGGAAGGGCCCATAAAGTCTGTCAGGGGCCGGCCAGAGCGTAGGCCATAAACTGTGCCATTACAAGTGCACAGGGGTCGACACTAAAACTACTTGCTGTATGAGCATGAAGTGAGAACATCGTCCACGACGACATATTTGTATACTGATTTGAGTATCTGATATACATTCAATGAAAAAAGTCGCTGAACTACGGCCTGGGGTTATCACATCTATACCTACATGCATAATGTCGAGTGTATGAGCCTTGGTCAGTGTATTTTATATATGCATGTGACGTATACTTGCGAGCAAAAACTTCCATGCCTATGCTTAATTATGGGATGATTGAACTTGTCTGTGCATTCTATGATTAGATGTAACACATACTAGCAACCGCAACTATATATGCCTATATGTTTATCACTGGAAACTATCCCTCTGATATGTGAATTCCAATATATATATGTACAGCATACCTGGGAGAAAGCTGTGCGTTCACCACTGGTGAACTTATTGATAGATCGTAAGCCCCTTTGATTGTCACAAAGGCTTCCGAAAGTTGTGGGAAAGTCTAGTCTATGCCAAAATGCGTCTGTTCGCACTACATAGTGTTAGCAAATTTAATCCCCTATACTACTGATAAGATAGTCCCTAAATACACACAAAGATCGCTAAGTGAATCAAAATGAATAAGTTTACTTTGATTTCTCCTGTGCCCAGTCACATTGTCTTTGCAAAACTCTTCTCTTTTTCCGAAGGCCCAATAGGCTTCTCATACTATGTCAGGCGCGAAAATATTACGTAGTATACCTATTGTGCGTACATAATATGAATACTAGAATTTGTATAAAATTTGCTGTACTCGTTAAATTTATGGGACAAAGTGTTTGTTTTAGAGTATATTCATTACTTATAGTCCTAAAAAGAACATGGAACATGGTTAAATGCTTTCTTTTATGTTTGTAACCACTTTTGTCCCTCAACTCTTTCCCCACTTAATTATTTATTTGAAACAAGCTCTCTTCAAGGCAATAAGAAGAACTAAATCTATGAAACTCATTTATTTATCTCAACACATTTGGAAGAATAATACCTCAAAATATCCCACTCCTTCATAAGTATGAAAAACAAGTTATAACGAAATATCGATATAATCAGCAGTTCTATTTTTTTCACATTCAGTTATAATATTACAAGCAATTGCGTTTCAAGAATTTATTAAAATATACATTGAAGGATAATAAGCTAACAGAGCTGTATTTTCAGATCATTACATAACATTTTGGTCGACTCATTAATAAGGCGAAATGTAGAGTAAGCATTTCACTTGGTCGCTTTATCGATTTTTCGCTGAAATACTTTACATTCAGAAAAAAATCTTTTATTCTCTGATTTGAAATGACATGGAATTAGTCCAGAAAAACGTTTCGTGAATACGTATTGTCTAATGTGATATGCAATTTTAAACCTTTGTACTTTTGAATTCAATAATACTGAAGCAACTTTGTAGATGTCAGCAAGATTTATTTTGTATAAAAAGAATTATTTGCAAATTATGTATTAAATAGATTTTATATAAAACGAAGGGTTGGACAACTTATTTTCATGTGGAACATAATTTGTAGTAGGTTATTTAATGAAGTCAGTGGATAGTCATTATATACTCTGACTTATTTCATGGTAGAACCCCTAAAACTCTAGCCAAAGTCTACGACCTATGGAGTCAGTCTATTTAGGAACAAGATGCGCAAGTGATTTGGTTAATGGTAAATAGAAAATTCATTGTCTATTTATTCTCTTTTTTCTCGCTTTTTAAATCTAACAGTTATAATTGTGGATTGTATGTATGTTAGGTTATGCTATACACAATTTAAACAAGAGCTGATACCACAGGAGACTGGACTTAGAAATTATGTATCTGTGAGCTCGAACCCACCGGATCTTGATCATGTATGAAGTCTTAAGAAGTTCTACAATAGACGTGAACAGATGCCCCGTTCCGAATGATATTCATCAGTTCCTCAGTTTATCTCAGTGTGTCTTGAAACTGTTGACTTGAAATACATTTTTAGGCAGAAAATTGAAATCAACCTATGGAAATACTTATTCCATTTATCATCTTTATATTATGAGAAATGGCTTAAAACTTTCAATACTCCAGTTTATTTTTCGGTGAAGCAAAATTTTTTCGTGTTCACAAGAAAAATATGTTTTATCTGTTGATCTGATGAGGGAAATCTTTTGCTAAATTAGTCATAACAATTTTTGGATTCATGTTTAAATAAATTAAGGTGACTAGAAAAGTCATTAGATGGATCGATCGAGAATTAAACATTTTCATTTAGCTATAACGTAGTTATTCAGCGATTGAATCTTGGGAAAAATTATCAAATCTAAAATGATCACATCAAAACAAAAACAATTTCAAATGTTATCTTAATGTTATATGGTTGAGATCATGAGTCAATTGAAGCTAGACCACCATGGAAAACCTGGAAGCACCGGACAGCCGTTTCGTCTTATTGTGGGACTCCTCAGCAGTGCGCATCCACGATCCAGCCTCACAGGATTCAAACCCAGGACCTACCAGTCTCGCGCTATCTTAATGCTTAGTGTACAGAGCTAAAACCACTGCTGACATCAACATTTTTTGAAAGTTGATCAATTGTCTTGTATTGCATTTGAAAATAGCGGTATACATGTAGATATATACGTAAAAAATTACAATCTAACATATTCACAGGTCAGCTATATCTTATATTTAATCGCAAATATTAAATAATTATGTCGTACGAAATATATGACCTGTTTATATAATTAAATATACTTGAATAAAAGTACTCTTGGAATAATTATTTTTCCTTCATCGTAGTTAAAAATACCGTTGTATAGAAAAAAGGCGACTATTTGAATCATTCACTCCCTTCATTGGTTTTTCGCACTTATATTTTGATAAACACTTTAATGTACTTTTAAATTATTTTAATTATGTTAACTAAGTGTGGGTATTTTTTGGATTATAGATTTCATTGTAAATTTAGTTAAGTGGTTTGATTGAGTAACTGAAGCGACAAAAAACACCGAACATACATACATTTGTTGGAGTGATAATACTTCAAAATGTAGAACTATTGAAAATAAAAAAAAATTGGGTTATGGTGATAGAACTCGAAAGAATTGAGTCTTATGACGAAACCTTAATTTGATTGGTTTGTAAGTGAAGTGGAAGATCCGTATCCCAAAACCAACCACTTTGCGAATGAATTCCAACCATTTTTATATTTATGTTAGTGATTTTTGTTATATTTCATTTGAAAAGAACAACTAACAATATACTGAATAATAATTCTGTCCTTAATATTTATTCTTTTAAAATAGTGAACCATTAATTTGGATTTTCTGCATAATCATCACTTAGCAATAGGCTATGGAATCCGCAGTCCACAAATTCACATGTAATTCGTTCTCTTTTTCTTGACTATAATAAATAAACACAAGATATCTTCAAATTCACTTAGTATTACTTGTTTGAATCTTCCCATTGATGTTTAGGACTACAACTGGTCAGTCTCTTATTGGCATATGTGTATACTGTGATATGTATGAAACATGGTTAATGTTAGAAAGATAAGTTGTAAACGAATTATTTAATATCATGTCACACCTATAAAACATGATATAATTAAATTATATCAAACCATTAACTAGTCATAGAACATATTTCTGAGTTCGTTTAAAGGGTGGAAGAAGAAAGATTCGAAATTTGGTTTCCTCTCCTCGTTGAAAATCTAATTGTCAATAGAACCGCAAAATGATGATAATGTTTACACATTGATTCTTTCTCCCCGTTTGGTATATTTATGATTAAAATAAATAATTGGATTTATTTCGTTGAAGAATTTTTATTTCTCACAGACTATTTCATGAACTGATAGTTATATTATTATATACTGTGAAAATAAATGAAACGTTTTCCTAACAATTTAACAATGTTAGTGACTAATCTGTTAAAACTTATATGACAATTTATACTGAATCAATTTGTAAACCACAAGTATTGTAGTAAATGAGAACACAAGTGGAGACAATCAAATGTATTTGAATACAAAATTACACAACATATAAGTGAAATTTGAGAACCACACAGTAAATACTTCACTTGAGAAATATCAGTCAATCGTCTCAGACTTCATTCTTACTTCGTTTTCACACCAGTCATTCTCTGTTTTCGTTCTTTTTTCTTCGATTTTCTTAACCTTCTGCCTTCAAGCATTTCACTTTCGATTGGTGCTACATACTACTCATATCTGTCGACATCAGTAGCATACATCATAGTATCGACTATACCAGATATTAGTTAGAATTCCAAATATTAGTTTCTTTATCCTGAAGGTAACTTTTTAAAGTACTAAACTCACTGAATGTATGAAAGGTTCGAAATAAAACAAATGTATAATTGCAAAAACAATATTTCAGTTAATTTAAACATTAAAATGTGACTATGAGAAGTTAAATTAAAATCGAATTGGGTAATTTCAAACAATGGATTAGGTAATGATTAATCTGTCATACTATGTCATTTCATCTACTACTAATAGTTGTTTGTCAGTAAAAAGCATAGTTCATACGGTAACTGAGAGATGATTATGTTTGAATTTCTACGCTATTTAATTCTCGGTTAATATAAAGTGAACATTTCTTAGTTGAATCTCTTAAATAAAACGAATTTCATTCAGATCTCAATGGTTTTATGTATATAATCTTAAATTATTGCCATAAAATTGACCCGAAAAATACAGGAAATACAGTAAGAACTCTAAGAGAACTAAATGAGTCTGTTTTATGGTCCGGTTCCAACAATTTTAACTGTCGTTTTAATTATCATTGCTGCTATAATTATGAAAAATAATTGTTAATTGCAGTATTTAGAATGAAGCTGTTCTGCATCCTTAATTTTAGTATGTACATGGTATTCATCATGTATCCATCTCAGTGAGGGTACTCTTATGATCAGGAAGCACTGAAAGTCAGTTTTTTCTGGAGTGAGACTCTTCATTCATTATTTACCTTGCGATGATTTTTGAATTCTAGTGAGAAGTTATGATTAATACAACTCTGACATATTAGCGGTAAAATAGCTATCATCAATCACAATAAATAGTCGTCGACTTAAATTGCTATTTGATGGAATTCTCAAGTGTGTACCATTGGATTTCAACTTAATGGTTGTACTGGTTAGGCACTCTCCCTAAAAGATCTAAAGGTACTGGGTTTGGTTCTTGGATGGTTAGTGGATTGACACTCATCAGGGGTCCCATACTAGGAAAAAACATCTGTTCACTCCTCCCTAGCTTTTCATTGGTAATCCGAGATCAATCTGAAATGGGTGTCACCTACAGACTATATCAGTTGTTTAAATGTCACCAGTTGTTGTAACATTAGTAAAATAATCTTACTCTTGCTAATTCGTTTTGATGATTTGGTGACTTGGCGAACCTAATCATCCTTTTACTTATTTTCGATTTATTTTGGCAAAAAATATTCAAAATATTTATATTTTAATGTCAGTTTTTAACCTGTAGACATAGTCAAATATCCACTTAAAAATTGCCAGTGAACTTCATGTGCTTATTGACATATTCACATACAGAAAGCGAAACTCTATATCATAAATTTTTCGCAATAAATTATCCCGTATTACAAGGGAAATTGCGGTTACCTACATGTATATTAATAATTTCTATTAGGTAAGATGGTTATTAAGTTTATTTTACCATGAACATCTGTATTAGTATTAGCAAATGGCGGAGTATTTCAATCATATCTTCGGTTATTATAAGCTTATTAGCGAATGATTTACGAGATAGTGATATTACACGGATAATTATTATCAAATCTTTTTCGGTTGATTATAGGTAATAAACCAGTTTTGACATGGTTTTCATCACAGACTAACTCCTAATAGTGATTCACCGAAAATCAAGGAGCAGCAGTCTAAGACTTCTCAACAGCTCTCAATCATTGCTCATCTACATTATCTGAAGATAGTAGGTAACTGGAAGGACGAGCAAGCTCATTTAAACTATGCCTTAAAATGTTTTGCCCATCTGTCTACTCTTCTGAATTGAGAATGAATGATGGCCCCTTCATTTTACGGGACAGCCCCACTAACCACTACCTTTTCAATACCTATTTCTCCGACAAGTATGAATAGTTGTCCACTGCAACATATCGGTGCTATCTTTCCCACCTACCCTGCTTTCGTTACGTACTACTATTCATTATCATAGAGTAAACTGTATGTTGGTCCACGTTTGAGTTAATGTCGTTCTTCATCGCCCCCTGAGTCTTTCTGAATTCGTTTTCGAGCATTTATCGGTTTGGTAGATACCCCTGAAATCTACTGATCTTACCCAACCATTGATTAAAATTGTTGGTAGATCTCACTGTTTTATTTACAGCTTTTAAGGTAATAATAACGAAGTTCTTCAGAATGACTTGTTTCTCTACAATCAACTAAGTACTTTATTAGTTGCGTCGCTGATCCATTTTCATCTTCGGGTCAACATATACAGTGTTTTCATGTTGTGACTCTCTTACGTTAAGTAAAACTCATTGAAATTAATATTCTCGTTAGGATTGAGCTCAAACATGTGTTCTAGAACAAATGGAAGTCTTCCTTTGTGCATAATTTCAACAAACAGTTACCGTTATCTGCTTGTTAGACTGAGGAGTCATAAAAATCACTGAATTCTTTTTCAGTTTGATCCACCCTGAATTTTCGGGTTCTGAAATCACCTATCGCGACAACTATGTCTGAGCATCTGGTTTTCTGAAGGACGTAGCAAAGTCTCTTGTAAAGCTCATTCTTTACTCCTTCTGAGCTGAAACTAGTGGAGGTATAAGGAGAATCGACAAACATTCGACGACGTATACCATTAAGACGAGAAGCGCATAACCTGAAAATTGGCAGGAATCCAGTCAAAAGGCACTTGTTTTTGCTATCATACGTAATGAAATAACTACACCGGCAAAATCATGAGAAATCGCCGTCTTCTTTCTAGATATACGAGGGGTAAATAACGTTGGTTCTCGGTACTGACTAGATGTGATTAAGTGAATAATCACATTACGATCTAATCTGTAAGTTTCGGGAACATTAAACGTCGAAAACACAAAACTCTAGGGTTTTAACTAGTGACGCCTATTGTCCGATTTGACATAAAATTCGGGAATTGAAGACTTCGAAATGTATTTTTAAGTGCGGTTTCTAAAGATTAGTAATAACGCTTGATGGATTCGAGTCTTTAGCAGTGGTGGTAGATGTGGAGGAAGACAAAAACGAAAGTGGAAATGTGAGAAATATTTTTTATGAAGATGCTGTTAGAGGTATGAGGGAGATTGTCACTTCTCAGTTGTCCATATTGTGAAAAGATACTTCATGTTAAGGTAGCTGGAAGGGTAACTGGGTCAGGAGTGGTCTGAAGAACTTAAGACTGTGATCGATGTGGCCAGGTGACGAATATTCGTACACTGTCAAATATGGCCTTTTTTGAATTGTATTAGATGAGTTAATCCGGTACTTTCAAGGACTTACTGATAGTAACAAAAATCCTTGAGGAAAATGTAGTGCGTCTATTTTTAGGATTGACCTCTTCTAACCACTTCCTTCTGTTACAGTACAGCGAGATCACTACAGATGCTGGTCGCCCAATGGAAACACCTAACTACCATCACACCTCTACTAAGTCAACAGTAAGACTTCGCCTTTTTATTTTCCAACCAACATTCCCGGGATAGTAGGGCCTAAAAAACTAATTTTTCTGCCAATGTTATCTCTATTGGGTCATTGTAATGTCGAATCTTGACCATTACGGCAAGGCGACAGATCATAATCGTTCATGGTGGCCTTTATACATTCTCTGTTTCCACACTTTTTCACACACAGATTTTTACTCTACCTTGTTGAACCATATTCACAGTGTTTTCATTATCGCTATCGTTGATATTTTGTTATTTCAGCGTCTTGATCATTCATTCTATTATTTTAATCTCGTTGTTCTAGCAATGTATGACTACTCAGGCCAATGAATATCTGTGCCAGGCTCCACGGTATTAATGACTGACTGACTGAGAGCTAGAATTCTAATGATAATTCATGACTTTAAATGTCTAAATGTGCTTGAAGCGGAACCGGTGTCTTCTGTGATATTAGATTACCGGTACACCACACTACTAACTAGATGGCTTTTAAACAGATTGATTAGACTCGAAGGTATGAAGGTAACTATCAAATTGCAAGATATTAGATCTCTGGCGATGTAATGATTAGGCACATCTGAGAATTTGCAAGCTAAGATGAGATTGCTGTCTATTTCTTATAAGATACCATTGTTCATTGCTGATGGTCAAATCCTGATTTGATTATTAGCCACCTTACATCACTTTTTAATTAATTTGTAGATCTATTCATTATCCCATCACTATTCAAGCAAAATACACGGCAAGTGAATCAGCTACAGATTAGTGCTTTTTTATGACGGAATATGGGGACATCTATCAATGGGTTGGGTCTGAGATTGAATTATTCATTGCCTTCCTCAGAAGGTCTGTAGGAAGTGGGCCAATCACTCATAATGGTTAGATGGAGATCGCGCTAAATCTAATAGAAAAGGTAAAAAAACTAATTATTGTATTTTGTAGTTTTCATCCTCAGAAGCTTCTCAACCAAACCACCCAACCCAGAGCCCAAAACTCCAATATTTCTGCCTTACAATTTAATGTGGGGTCGAGAGGATTCATGTGTAAGAAACTTATAACCGTGCTGCAAATAGCTACCCGCTTCTCTCTGGTTGCTAAGATTTCTTCAGTAACGTCAATTTTCAGTCGATCTCTGAATTACTTGAGGATGATTCATATGTCTGAGCTCAAAAAACAGCAATGCTTTAAATCCAGTCTGTCATTTAGAAGTTCTCTGTTTTTTCTCGCGATCAAACCAGACATTAAATTTTGAAGGGGTTTCAATGGACTTTAAAAGTATATCGATTTGATAGAACAGTAATTAGCTTTGAAAGATATTTTAAAAACCATTAAGTATACCATAGTTCTGTGTATTTCTTCTTATTACATTTAAGTGATTGCAAATAACTGATATTATTTCAGTTGATAGGTATTATATATTTTGTGACGTACCCTGTAACTATTGATTTGTTGATAAGTATGAATTTTAAACCAAGAAAAAGCTAGTGTGTTTTAACGTACCTTATCTATGATCAATGATCAATTTCTACAAAATCTTGATATCACTGAGTATTTCCTCATCAGATCTACGAATTTAATGTCATTTGAATAGTCTAGAAATTGTAGTTAAAAAAATAAAATAAGTCTTTATAAATAATTGGAATGTGTTAGTATCAGAATAGCAAGAAGCTCGGTAATTTTACATAATTTATGAATTGATGATAGATGAAGTTTTTAGCTGAAACGAAGGATTTTTGTAGTGTTGACTTATATGTGTTGAATAGTTTTTTCAGTCAAAATCTTATAAATGGATTAGTCAGAGCAGGACAAGTCTATCACTTTGTGATTGGGTCTATTGTTAGGGTTGCGAAGATAAATGTAATAGTACCATAGTAGACCATGATTCATAGTTATTTAGGAGTCTAAACACTTTAAGTTCCATCACTTTTTAACCG
>NW_017386032.1:506234-511633 GCF_000237925.1 Schistosoma mansoni | reverse complement strand
ATATATATATATATATATATATATATATATCACTGAATCATTTCATTTAATTCATGAACTTGAGAAAAGCCTTTATGGGCCGAGTTCATATTTTCATACTGGTTATAAATGAATTTGATTATTTGTAGTCTGTTAATTTGTTATATGGTCGAACAAACTCAATTTATAAGCCTATTTCATATATAATAACGTTCTTTTGATTGTAATCCTTTTTTTGCATTGATAATTAGTAATGTAGAGAGTATATATGTATAGTGAACATCTACGTTCACATGTGGTTTACTATATATATTTTCTAAACAAACAAAACAAAATCCTAACTAAATATTGGAAAACAGTCCACTACTTTTAAAATCAAAAGTATTTAGACTCTGATAACAGACAATTGGTTGTGCTTTAATCGTCATTCCTTATATATTACATCGCTTAACCACAATGAGTTATAAAATTCCTAGTGATTTTCAGTTCTTTTTTCATTCTAAAGTCTGATTTTTCTTTTATTTAAAATGAGTTTTAAAATGTCTGTGTTTACAATGAATAAATATCAGGGACAAACGTTTTATTTAACCAACTAACATTTTTTAAAATGAACTCTATGAACATATCTATAATAAGACATTAAATAGGAATAATATACTTGTAAAATCTCAGCGAATGAATGTGAAGTAAATCCAACGTTTCGCCTGGCAATCTGGTCCAAGCTTTTTCAAGGAAACATTGGATTTACTTCAAATTCATTCGCTGAGATTTTACAATTATATTATTTTGAATTAATGTCTTACATCAACTCGGCACCCAAATACTGTTAAACTATTTGCTCTAATTTAGACGAAAGTTCTTATTTATATCTATGATAAGAACAATATTGTATTCAATATTCAGTTATCATAAATGTTGACACTAATTTCGAATTAGACATTTTCTTTATATTGCTTGGTCAAATTATGGGTAATTCTTTTTTCATCTGTAATAAATATCATTGATACTGTCAACTGATTACTTTTCATCGAAGTTGACAAATCGACGAGAATTCAACTTAAATCACTCTAATTCTGAATCATGAATTTTATTCGAATTGTATTTTTATTCACTATTCAATATACTTTAGAAAATAGTAGTGGAATGTTCCGCTTTTAAGGCCTTTTTTCTCATGACACAATGAATTTTTCTGTAAGAATGTGTCATCTCTCCTCCCTTCACGTATTAATATATCTGAAGTGTTAGAGGGTTGTAGAAAGCTCACATTTATGCTAGTTCATGTGTCTACAATTCATCCAAATGTTGAAAGTCGGATAAGTGGTCGGAACTATCGTTGATTACAATTGTTATTTATGTGACTAAACAAATAAAGTATAAGATTACAATGCACAATCATTCATAATTCTTAGGAGGTTTGTAAATTAGAACATTTTCAACATAGAGCAAACTCATAGTTAACTAACTATAGTTAATGAAAAATAAACTAACTAGCAATATTTGTCAGTTTAGAAACAGATAGCTTATGGTTCAATTTATCAATATATAAATACTTTAGTTTCATACATTACTACCGTCGTTCATTCCTAGCAGTACTCATTGTCCATCCTAAGATTATCATAGCCATGTAACTTGGTCAGGTAAACATTTAACGATTATAGCATTAGTTGTGAAATGTCAGTTTCTAAGAAAACAAATCAGATAATCAGTAATATCAATATAATGTTTTGTTGATATGCTTGAAAGACAATCAAATTCTGTTTTGTAATTTCTCTAACCCAACAACACAATCTTAGGAGAAATACGCGTGCTAAACTCTTCTTCTAAGATTGATATGACAGCAATAAGTATAAAAAGTATGCTTCAGTGGTACCTTATGATACTTTGATTTTTTTTCATTTAAAAGTAAACAAATAACAAAAGGACTTGAAAAATTTTCGGAAAAACCTACTCATATATTTTTAACTAAGAAGAGATAACGTATCAGAATACGATATGGGATAAACTGAAATATCGTGTTTTCATTCAATATGATATTTACTAAGCATAATATTACTTTTGTTAACGTGATATTTGTCCATTATGACATTCAATAATCATTTGTATTAATTCATAGTAACATTTGTGTTATATCGATTGGGTGCGTGCGTGCCCTGTCCGATCCCGGCCAATGAGAGAAGAGCGAATTATCGATCGGAGCAATGATACACAAAAGTCGTATGAACAGTCTTGAGTACTAATCAGTCCTGCTTCCTGCCTAGCCCAGCCAGTTAAGTTCAGAACACAAACAACAGCCTCTGAAATATGAATCATTATTCTCAAACATACTGGGTTTATATACCAAACAAACTGACTACATCGTACCATAAAATAGAAAATAACATTTGTACAAGAATTTAAAACAATTAGTCCCTTTGATAAATTTCGATAATGCAATGAGAAGACGAAGTTTATCACAATTATGTGATATATTAGCGAAATACATTTCGAACAATCTGATCACACATATACTTGTTAAGAAATTTTTATATGAAAATTAAAAAGTCAACTAGACAGGTTAAGGTAAGAAAATAAATAAAGTACACAAAAACAATGTGATGACTACTCTGGATAATAAATAAGCATTACCAGGGTAGGTTAAGGGTAAGAACAAATTGTTTCTGAACACATAAAGGGGGTTTCAATTTCCGTATAGCCAAGGCTTCAATAAACCTTAGTATACGTCCTTGAAGGCTTTTGTACAACACTACAAACGCTGATTTGATGTCAACCTTATGACCAGTTTCAACCAAATGTTTCGCAATGGAGGAAGATGTTTGTCTATCCTGTGATCTTATTTGACCATTGGAATTCATTTGGTTCTGTAGCCATTTAGGTATGTGTTCCGCCACCCTTATTTACAGATCACGATTGCTCCTCCCTGTGTACGTGTTTCCGCACATACATGTAAATTGGTATACACAATGGGATGTGACACTATCGCTTATGTGCTGTTTAGATTTTTGGTGAAACATCGACCTTGTCTTTTCAATGATGACAAGTTGAGCTGCATAGAATGTCCTGTTTATGGCTAATTATCGAAATTTGTACAAGATTTGGCCAAATGTGACTGTGAATGGGGGGAACAGTAATCAATAGACTGGGGATAACTCAGGAGTGGTAAATCGTATAATAATAGTTCATAGGTCAAAATAAAACTTATAATAAAAGGAACATGAATATGATTAGTTAAGTTACTTAGAAATTATACGATAGAAAATATACAGATCACATTGGTCCATAAATAGTCCTCAAAAGTTACCATTCATAATTCTCCATGGGATACAATAATTTGTTCAGTATAATATTCGATTTCATAGTTTCAGTCAAAAATTCGGTCGTATTCGCAATATTTTGGTTATGGTCACATTCAGTGACTAATCATCAAATCACAATGAAATCTGTATAGAAATTAGTATATTTGGTTAATAAGTTGTTAACGTGTTTTTAAGTCCGAATAAAATCGTCTCTTCTCAACTTTTGTCTTCTTTGCCCGGTATAAAACTCAGTTTCCTTCCGGCACCAAGTCCAGTTAGGACAGTTAAAATAGTAAATTAGAAAAGCTTTATGAGAATATGTTATTACACAAGATGCTTTACCGCAACAAAATTTATAAACACTTGATGTAAGTTAATGAGTAATACAACTCTCAAATTCGATCGTTATCATTATCGTACTAGTACCGTAAGTGAATAAAAAATATTCTTCTCAAGGTCTAACACATAAGCACTACAGTAGTTCACATTAGAAAGCTTCTTCAAACATTTTTATGGGTTTGCCTAAGGTCTATCTATATAGAGTTAAGAAGGTGTTTTTCATGAAATACCTTTATTTACATAGCTTGTGGATTCACAGCATGAATTATGTTGCCAATACAAATCTAAAGTGATGAAATAATTTCAACAAAAACCATTTATAGTTGAAAAAGAGTCAGGAAGTAAATGGATTATTTTTGTCACATGCTGATGTCATTAACAAGCAGGAAAAGAAGCAAACAATTTGATTTGAGTTTTGCATGTCTTTATTGTTTATCTAGATCATGGTAAATCTTTCCAAGTTGATATAAATAATTCGTAGAACGATTTCGTATATATATACAAAAGTTCTGATAAGTTATGTCCAATACTTTGTTGGTAGTCACGTGTAATAAAGCCACTAGTTTGATAGCGTATAAAACAATTTAGTAGTTATCAAGTTTTCTGTTGTAATGATCTACCAAGTATTGAACATTAATAATACGATTGATAAGTAAAATGCCTGAGAACCAGGTCTTAATTGTATATGCTTAAGCGTTACCTATGAAGCTTGGGTACTTAGAGAACGTTTGTTTAGATGACTTTCACTTACTGTCAGTTTTATATTTAAGTATCTGTAGTATTTCATTGTGCACTATGTTCTCAATATTGAGTAGTAGTTGAAATAAGTTTATATTTCCTTACCAACCTATGAGGATGAAGATAAAAATCAAAGAATTACTGTTCAAAAGGTAATGAAACAAAAACGTCTGCAGAGTTTTGGAAATAAGACAACTTTTAAGGTTTGTAACACATACTTTAATCACGAATTCTATTATTTCGGGTAAATGAACTTGTTTGAGTCACAGTAGGTATTTGTTAGATACTTCTCTTCGCTTAAAAATTGCTTGGTTAGTGATTCAACGAAATGGAGATTATAAAGAAACAATTTAATAGTAATATCGCAGAATGTTTGAACTTATGTAGACAATTCACGTTTCCAATGTCCAACGTTCAATTAATTATATGATTTGCCCGGCAGTAAATCTGTATGAAAAGCAATAGAATTATTCTTTCTCTGACATCTATCAGCACAATGTACATCTAAACGTGTAAACATTTCTCTTGTCATTATATTCATAATATCTATATGCCAAAATGTATAAAAGGCTTGGTTCTATTTATTTATCCCACTTGTCTTTAAAACACTAGGATGATGTTCACGCCGAACTCAGCCAAATAGCATTTGATTGATCGAACACAGCATTAGGATCTAAATATTTCCAATCTAAACCTGACTGATTCAGTATTATAGCATAGTTTCTCTTCAAGAGCGACTGGGATCTGGTGATATGCTCGTACCAGATCGATCTTGGAAAAAATTGTCGTGCCCTTGAGTGATGCCGTGATGTCATGTATGTGGGGAATGGGATAGCTATCGAAACGTGTAGCTGTGTTTAACGCTCGGTAGTCTCCGCATGGTCTCCAACTAACCCCATCCTTTTTTCGAACCATGTGGAGAGGTGAGGCCCAAGGACTGTGAGAAGGACGAATAATACCAGTAGCTAGTAAATTGTCAAACTCACGTTTAGCGAAAGCTAATTTGTCCGGTGCCAGTCGGCGAGGTCTTGCCGTGACTGGTGGTCCGCG
>NW_017386032.1:496226-506034 GCF_000237925.1 Schistosoma mansoni | reverse complement strand
GGTCTAGCTTCAATTGACTCATAATCTCAACTATATAAAATTAATATTAATAAATGAGTTAAAACAATGATAAGACTGAATAACCGATTTTATTATTATAAAGCTATAAAATAATTTTCGTTTTTTTTCACTAAAAAGTCAATGGAATGTTCATGTATGAGTTTGGTAGTAAAAAGCATTTTCTCAATAATCTAATTTATCAGGATTTAATTGTAAACTTTTTATCTAAATTCAAACTCAGTGTCTACTTCGAAAATGTTCAGTGACTAATGACTAAGACTGATAAATTGATTTGAATTTACACCAAAAGGAACTTAAGACCTGATACGAATGTGCATAGATCATACCACGTCAGAAGATCGAGTTAAATTTAATAACATGCATAACAGAGAAATCGAAGTAAAAGAAGTGTGTTTGATTGTGAAAAGACTAAACATACAGAACATAGTTTAGGGGAAAGGAATAAAACGTCTGATTACTACTAAAACTGAAGATCTTAAATAAGATTAGGAAGGAATGCATCTGTGTAATCTCTAACCATTTTGAGCCATGTTTAAACTGGTGTAAGTCACTTCTCAAGACACTAAAACAAATAAACAAATTACATTAACCCAAGTTTAAATAGTGCAAAGGAAACGAATCGAAATAATTTTAGCACGACTGAAACTAGAAAGAGGTCTAATTAGATTGTTGACATATCAATTTGGTCAGGGTGATTTTTTTATGTGTGACCAACTTGGGTGCATGAATGTAAATTGGTGGGTCTTGGAAATGTGGTATATGTAATGTGAAGTAGATAAAAATATTTTTATCTATTTAAGTTGTGTGAGATATGAACAGGTTAAATGTGTGGATATTTGGACAAGTGACACTTAATGGACGGATCGTAAGGCCCTTCTTTCTATTAAGTGTGATGGGGCAACATATGAAAGCTCCATCTATTAGTCTTTTTTTTAATTAGAAAAACTTTTTGCATTATTTTGATATTATCAGTATTGATTTGATGTTTTTTTAAATAACATCTACTGCTATTCGTATTTTGATTTTTGGATTTCTTTAGTTCTACGGGTATATTTCGTCTTTTTGTGTAGTTTAGATGTTCTTTTCCACGAATTATGATTTAATCATCACATCTACATATTCTAATCTGTAAACACATTTCTGTTCTATGTGATCTACTCTATCTACTTGATCCTCGATCTATTCGAACTCATTAAGTCAAATCTTGGTAATTATATTTAAAAAAGATGTACTGTTCAGTCGGTTGGATTTACGTGACGATAGATTTTGTCACACACTAGCATCCACTGATGAATCAACAGATATCAACAGGGGTTGGACAACTTACTGTCTTGTATCCTGTCCTGTATGTGGTCTTATTTAAATAAAATTATGTCTAACTCAATTTTTTCTTCTCTAGCAACTTGTATTGCATGATTAGCTCTATTTCTGGATATATTAAGCATAAATGAACAGATGAATAAATAACCACTGAAGCATTTTGCTGCAGTGGTTATGTAATATCTAACAAAAGTAATATTTAAATGCTTCTAACTCTTGAATTAAATGCTTGGAGAGTAATAATAATTATTATTATTATTATTATAGGATTAATTAAGAGCATTGACTGTTTACATGAACAAAAGACACTTGAAGTAAGAAACGAGTAAAAGTATTTTAGCAAAGCAGATTATCCCATTATTAACTATTTTGTCAATACTCATTCCACCCAGTAAGGTGTAATTTTCATTGGTTTCCTTTAATATACATAGCTAAAGTGTTCATTTTGAATTAATTTCTTAAGATGTTTACTTCAACGACGAATTAAATTTATTAGCAAGATTTTTAATGAATGTATTGAAATTATTAAGTATTTTTTTATTGACAGTAAGTCGAATCAAACTATTTAAGTCTACTTATCATTAAAAATAAAAAGTAAATGATCAATTATATTCGTTAGGTAGGTAAACAAGAGTAGCAACATTGAACTTAATCGATAGGACACTAACAGAACTAACGATCAAACAGTATGACGTTAGTTGCTACTATGTAATCGATAAGCGTATTATTTGTTTGTTTCAAACTGACAAAGAGTAAGGAAATGTAAATTGCAAATTAGAATACTAAATAAAATGGTGACATAGAAAGGTCCAAATCCAAGCCAATGCAGTACATTTGTAAAGTGAACTGAAATGTGATAAATACCATTCTCTAGTCTCACGAAGAAAAACGGGATAAATCATTTAGTTTCTGCTTCAAAAGATGTATAGGTTTAATTTTTTGCGGTTCCGCAAAAGCTGCTTTTTAAACTTAAGTTTTTCTCCAAGAGCAAATAATCTGAGATAGGACAATCGTTTTTGATCAGTTTATCAGTCTCTGAAGTTATATATCCAAAATTCTTATCATGTTACACAACTAAAATTCAATTAATCTATACTGGAAGTTGGAAACAGTAAATTTTGCACTAATCTAGTCGTGAATAATACTGTGAGAATTCTATAATCTCCACAAATCCCCTGTACTAAATTAGGAATTACTGAGTCGTGGTCATTGTGATAATAATAATAATACTGACAGTAAGAATAATAATAAGTATATCATGCAAGTAGGAAAAAAGTGAATAGATAATTAAAGATTAAGAAATGTCTTGGAAGGGGGTGTAAATCAAAATAAAGGGGAAGAGAAAGAATTAGAACTAAGAATGAAACCCTAATGTCTTCCAGGGTGAACAAAGAGGTTGAATGTATACTTTTTATACACATAAGTCAGGTTTCTTCTCTGATTGCTTCGAGTATATAAAGTAAGCGTAATCTTACACCTTTTGGCAAACTACTAAGGACTTGATGTCTAAGTGAGAAAATTTATTCAATTTTGATATTATGTCTATACCGTTTGAATGGGAAACAATGGTACTATTAATGTATTTCTTAACGCCTTTTCCTAACCATCTTGGCACTTATTCACTAGCTCGTTATGATAAGGACCTTGAATGCGGCCAATTTAACTAACCCCAAAGAAACAGTTCTTCCTAATTAATAGTTTAATTACTATGTAAGGTCGATTTATTATGGCAAGTGACTTTTGGCAAAAATAAGTTTATCACAGAACAAATATGGGGTAGAAGTCAAGTATAGATACTCCTTCATGCAAGTAACTGTCTCTTGGTCAGCTGTATCACATAATGTACAAACTACTTGATCGTTATCCGTCTGGTTTAGTTGCCTTTTAACGTTATGATTTGAGTTCTAGTTCCAAATTCCTTTACACAGATAAAATAAATAGATGCTAACCTTGCGATTGATGAAACTTGATTTAAAACATTTTTGAGCACTCAGTCTCCACATAAACAATTATAACAATTTTTCTACATGACAAAGCGTATGTTTCACATTTATTGTTTCTTTAAAACTCCTAGAGACAATCACTTAAGTTTCTTTGAGATGATGAACTGAACAATGTGAGACTATCACTAAAAACCTAGAAGCACTAGATGGCCGTTTCGTCTTAATATGTGATTCATCATCGGTGCGCATCCACGATCCCATACGCGAGATTTGATTCTTAGATTCAAAATTGAGTTTAAATGTCGTCATGATAGGAAATTATTCTTGAGTTAAGAAATTCAAACATATGATTGCTAAGGTGACCTATGGAAACTATGGCTTTGTATTTACTTGCATGCAAACTATCAACTATTTTGTGTATTTTATGATATCTTGTGTTGGTTCAGAAAATACCAATACACTTTCGTTGTCGTCAGACATCTAGGAAACCAATTTTTAAAAACATATTGTTTGCCAGTTATTAGTAATCCGTTGGTTCATATGTCATCAAAGTCAGTTGATCAACAATAATAAGCTTAAGGACTGATATGCTTGTCAATTTGAGTGAAATCAATAATTATAAGCGCAGACATAATTTACCACTAAAGTATAGAAACTTTCAAGATGTTTGATTTCTTCTGAATCCTTTTTCCTAATTACCACACAAAAACTAAAGGTGAACAATATTTTCCAAACTAAATGTTTCAAGTAATCTTTCTTAGGAGTCACATAAATCCTTATCACCAGTCTTTGCGTCTTTTCTCTCGTGTTCCAGTTGCCGTATAGATTCAGCCTATGGCTATAAGCAGTGGTTGAGAAATCAAATCGAACGCTCATTTAGCAAAACTTATCAGAGTTGATAACTCACATACACGAAACTCTGTTGTAAAGTATCAATATGGATTACTTTGGTAATAAACGTATAATATTCTTTAATTTAAATATGGACATTAAATGATAAAAAATTTATTCATAGTGGGAATCTTCTTTGAAGCTGTACAAGTATATATGTGACAGATTATAGGTCAGTAAATAACTATATATCTTCTAACCGACATCTTTATGGACAACCTAGAAAGTAGGAGCCTGAAAATTTAATCAACATTTCATATTTGTATAGTTCAATTTGAAATGCTTTGAATTATCCCGTTGTTGATATTTTGGACTGAAATTTGATGAACCTTGGTTGGAATGTAGGTATCTTGCACGTATTTACTCGATATAACCATTATGGTAGAAGCTGATATAGAATCGACGGAGTGTGGCCAGCAGTGAAGTCGAACCATAGCTCATACCCATTGCGCAAGGAACGACTGCCTGGGCTCAGCAACTATGTGGAAAGCACTATGGGTTTTGAAGCAAGCGGTGCTTAGTTCGAGTCCCGTAATAAATACTGACTCAGGAATCCAGATACATCCGGCTGGAAAATTCCAAGTAGGATGAGACACGCTACTTAGACTCCACTGATAGCCACATTCCATGAATACTGTAACTACGTATATGAGATATATCGAGGAGACATTCATTTTGTATGACACAAAGTTTGATTTGCAGTATATTCTCAAGTCTTTTAATAAATCTCATTCATTATTGAAATTTACGGTGGAATATGAATATAAATTAAAACTTCCTTTTCTTGATTTCCTGTTTACTGGAAGAAATGATGGATCAATACAAAGAACCATATGTAGAAAATCTACTTGGAACTGACAAGCTCCAATAACTAGAAAACAAAATTTTTCTTTGTCGTCATAATGTCGCAAAATTTATTTTCTAGACTCCCTAGAAGATGGACTATCCATTTCGAAACACAACAATATGGAAAATCAGTGCCCTCTGGGAGTTGCAGAGAAAAAAGTGAATTCTAAACAACCTCTACTAATTCACTGTTCAAAAGGAATCATTGTTTGCAAATCTTCAGTTTAAGGAAGATATTGAGAGTGGCACACTAAAAATACATATGGAGAGAACTATTAGTAAGACATCTAACACGACGAACATGAGTAATCTACCATGGTCATCTTATTTATTTCCATTTGAAAGAACGATTACTAGTATTGACCAACTCACTACGTGTATATCAGTTTACCTGTTCTTGTAGAGCTAGGTATGTAGACTGTTCGTCAAAGACGGTTCTCCATCTCGTTCGGGAGCATCTACCACTTTAGCTTAGCAAATGAGTACATCAGTCAATTAAGTGATTGATTCTGTGACATGTACTGAACATAGAACATTCAGTCTCTGATTAATCACTTAACACCATTTGCAAAATCCGGTCAAATGTACCAAGAGTTGTAGTCCTTAACCTACTTTACATTGAGAAAGCTTTGTCCATCCACAATTTAAAATCCAAGTTATGAATACCAAAACAAACTGTTGAATCTCTCTCCTTACCATGACCTAAGTCTGTATTTTTATTCAATTAATTTAATTTTTCTAATTCTTTTTCATTTTTCTCATGTACGGCTTTTAAATTGATTTGTGTTTATTCTATTTTATTATTTTAAAGATTGTTATGACCCAGATTTCCTGATTACCATTCACACATCATTTCAATTTAACGATGAACATAGTTACACTTTTCACCTTATATTGATGATATATTTCTCTTATTTCATTCTTTTTCCCTTTCTATCAATATTTGTTTATTCAGATTACGTAGTCAAATTTCACATAATAACTAGTCAAATTTTAATTCATTGACCTATTATTTATCACGTATTGTACAGCTTTGAAATTAACCCCTTTGAATGATATTCCTTCTATGTATGATATTCTATTTGCAAATTATGTTTAGAAAAAAAAGATGAGATCGTGAATATTGCACAATGCATACTTTTGTTTGATGTATTTATTCACCTTCTGCCTAATAAATCATACGGTGGATTTGTATTTGGAAACTACAGTTGTTCCAAAGGTTCAGTATTAAAACTGAATTACTTTTTCCAAAAGTGAACTAATATCTTTATTACATAACTAGGAATCACGTTTCAGAAGATTTGAAGTAAATTCAATCTATTCTGAAATATTTTTTTTTATATTTTCAATACTCTTTTTTATCTATAAAGTTGTGTTATATAATAATACGAACGCCCATGGTACCAGTTTTCGTCTGAAATTCTGTTGATTACATGTTAATAAAAAAACGTTTGAAAAGAAAACTTTCCTTAAATATGTGAATATTCTATTTATTAATAGATCAGTAGACAATCTTGTCAGTCTACTACCTGTATATTGTGTATATTAAGAATGAATAAAAAAAGCTTAACGTATCTCTTTGTATGTGATATTACTTATCAGAATAGTCGCTGAAAATTATGCACATTGAATTTAAATATGAAAAATATACAGTTATAACATATTACCACACAAATTTTTATCAAAATTATTTAAACATCGCTTATCAACCTCTATTTTAAAATGACGTAACTGTGAGTTTTTTCTCCGTATGAGTGTAGTTGATTTGTTGATCCAGTTTTTATCTTCAATTGAAAATCTTAGTTGAATGATAGATTTTTGTAGGTTTTTTTACACTAGGTAATACGTCGATGTATAGTTTATTGTTGAATAACTAACTTTATCTGTCGTCATATTACACGTATTCATACTGTTATTTTAAAAGACTTGCTCATTTAATGCGCTAGCACAACTGCATACGTTATGAACGGAAACTTGTTGATTATCAATGTGCATTTATTGTCACACAAATAAAAAGCTTTCATATATTCGGATTCATTTTGTTTTTTTTTGTGTGATGTCATAGGCAGTAGATTACTTACTTACTTACGACTGCTACCTTTCGTGGGGGTATATAGGCCGCCCACTATGATTCACCATCGAACTCTGTCCTGGGTTATCCTTTGCATCTGTTTCTAATAGCTATTCTTTCTTTCGATGTCTGACTCCAATTCCCAACGTAATGTGATCCTTGACCTTCATTTTTTTATTTCTCCTTCAGGATTTCAAGTTAGCGCTTGCCTCATGATGGACTCTGATGATTTCCGCAATAAATGTTCTGTCCACCTCTAGCAATTACTCGTAACTAGTTTTTGAATCAACACTTACGACAAAGAGAACTTGTCAAGTTCAAACTTCAGTCCTAGTACCAATCTTCAACAGAACAGCTATCTCAACCCAATGATTTTTAGTTATTAACATAAGAAAATGATAATAATAGTTGCCATTACGAAACAAATTATACTATATGGACTATTTCAGTTGTTTTCTGCGTTTGAATCACAAAGGGTTAAATCAGTTATCTGAAGCTAGAGCACATGTCTAATAGACTTAAAAGATTAGAGTATAATCCCACTGGTTTCTAAAAATTATTAAAGATTAAGTTAAACCTAAACTTGACGTTGATACATACCAAAATGTGTATCCTTCTTGGTTATAGACTCAAAGTTACTTCATGAATGTATCCCTGTCTTAATAAGTAATGTGTAATGTAGAAAGTTTTTACAATGACATTAATAATTTCAGGAATGTAACTGTCGACGATGAATTATACTTTTTTCTGAATTTTATCGTAATGAAAGCCTTTCCTTTTGAACTATGATGATTTCAATAATTTAACGACGAAATTTAAGTCAAAGGTACATGAACCTGTGGTGAGCTTAGGTATAAAAGACTTAACTAGGTAAATGATTGGTTTATTAAGTATCATAATAGCTAATTAAAGGTTCATTAAATCGACTCAGAGCAGCACATCTAGTAACAAGGTCGGTATTTCTATTCGGATGTTCAAACTATGGTGTTTAGAGCCTGGTCACAATTCAAAACTCAATAGTTGACCTGATTAGTTGAAACTCCTTGCTCACATAGATTAGAAATCATTAATCCTAACCAGCTTTTGCTCATTTATAAGACTCACGCCAAACAGAACAAAAAAGTCACAAGAAATTTAATCTGTCCTTTGTTTAAGTTAAACTTATTTCAATGAAAAGACAAAATTCGAGTCTATCATACAATATTTCGTGTCGGCTACGTTAATTATTTTTTCTATTCATATATTACTTAATTCTAGAACAAAACGAAAGATGACTTCCTTTTTTGTTCGTTTGTTTGTTCAAAAAAAAGGAAAAGGAAAGAACAAAGAAAAATATGACCGGTATGCTAAAACTGAAATAGTTTACTCACTATCAACTTAAAAGGAAACAAAGTAAACCCAATAATATTGGAAGCAAGTTACTGATAAGCATAATGAAGTCATAGATTTCTAAAAAAGTCAGACAGTATGATTTTGTCATTACTATTATTATACATGATAAACAATAAAGCAACGTTAAAAATAGTATGGCTATTTTGACAGATGTCAGACAAATTCACTATTATTATCATGAAATGATAATACATTGCCACAATAGCATACTAAAAAATGCCACAAAATGTATAAGCATTTAATTCTTAAATTTTTCATGAAAAATACTTTTAAATAAAAATAAAAGAGACTGTCATGAACAAAAAGAAATTCTTCGAACTATGTGTAAATGCCATAAATGTAAGTTTGTATTTAAGATTATATTCGACCAATAAAAGTAACTACCTACTTACTGGATCATGAAGACGTCAACATCTGGAGGAAAGCATGGGATACAGTGGACAGGCAGGATGCAGCTGGACGATTTAGACTTCGCAGATGATCTGGCTCTTCTATCACAAACGCAACAACAAATGCAGGAGAAGACGACCAGTGTAGCAACAGCCTCAGCAGCAGTAGGTCTCAATATAAACAAAGGGAAAAGCAAAACTCTCCGATACAATGCAATATGCACCAATCAAATTACACTTGACGGAGAAGCTTTGGAAGATGTGGAAACCTTTACATATCTGGGCAGTATCATTGATGAACACGGTGGATCAGATGCAGATGTGAGGGCGCGGATAGGCAAAGCAAGAGCAGCATACCTACAACTGAGGAACATCTGGAGCTCAAAACAATTGTCAACCAACACCAAGGTTAGAATTTTCAATACAATTGTCAAGACAGTTCTACTGTATGGGGCGGAGACGTGGAGAACTATGAAAGCCATCATCCAGAAAATACAAGTGTTTATTAACAGCTATCTACGCAAAATACTTCGGATCCGATGGCCAGACACTATCAGCAACAAGTTACTGTGGGAGACAACAAACCAGATTCCAGTGGAGGAAGAAATCAGGAAGAAGCACTGGAAGTGGATTGGGCACACTTTGAGGAAATCACCAAATTGTGTCACAAGACAAGCCCTCACATGGAATCCTGAAGGTCAAAGGAGAAGAGGAAGACCAAAGAACACGTGACGCCGAGAAATGGAGACAGACATGAGAAGAATGAACAAAAACTGGATAGAACTAGAAAAGAAGGCTCAGGACAGAGCAGGTTGGAGAATGCTGGTCGGCGGCTTATGCTCCATTGGGTGTAACAGGCGGAAGAAAGTAAGTAAGAAAAATATTTCTTACTTATTTACTTTCGCCCTTTTCATCCTCTGTCGCACAAACAGCCG
>NW_017386032.1:444118-496026 GCF_000237925.1 Schistosoma mansoni | reverse complement strand
GTAAGTAAGTAAGTACTTACTTACTTACTTACTTTCGCCTGTTACTCCCGATGGAGCATAGACCGCCGACCACAATTCTCCAACCCACCTTATCCTGGGCCTTCTTTCCTAGTTTTATCCGATTTTTGTCCATTCTTTTCATGTCTGCCTCCATTTCGATTGGTTCATGTTGTGTTGTATCGGAGAGTCTTGCTTTTCCCTTTGTTTATATTGAGACCTACTGCTTCCGAGGCCACTGCTACACTGGTCGTCTTCTCCTGCATTTGTTATTGCATGTGTGATAGAAGAGCCAGATCATCTGCGAAGTCTAAATCGTCCAGCTGCATCCTAGCTGTCCACTGTATCACGTGCTTTCCTCCAGATGTTGACGTCTTCATGATCCAGTCGATCACCAGGAAAAAGAGAAAGGGTGAGAGTAAACGTAACTAAGAATGACAATAATCACTTAATTTTGAAGAAAAAAAGGGATGCGAAATATACTTTGTCTAGACCCTATTTCATTTTCTCTATTAAACAATGTACTAGTTTTCTTTGTATTTTAGGGGGGAAAAACAGTTGACATACATCATCTCGGTTTTCTTTTATTTTTGAAAGTGTGTTCATTCTCAGTGACTTTTCTGATTAATGGGAAAGAATTGAGAATGGATTGAATTTGCTTCAAGGTAAAGTATAGGAATATGGATAATGTAAGTGTATACTACACCGTACTCTCTACTATATTGCCCTGACTTGTTATTGCAATAAGTGAACTAGCTGGAAACATATGTAAGTGTATACAGTCACTCTATCGTTCAATTTAATTCGAAAATCAACGGTAATTCTGAGAATCAGATCATGACATGAATGTTTATTTCTTTGCATCCTTTTATTGTTTATCTAATTCATTAAAATGCAATGAAAATTTGTTTTACAACGGAAAGCCGAATTATATATTCATTTTGTTGAACATGAATGTTTCCCTACACTTAGAAACAATTTATACTCTATTTCAGAGGTAGATAAACTAAATGTTGACAGTTTTTCTGATAGTTGTGTAGCGTAAAGAAGTTTAGCCTGATAATCAGATCTTATTCCCCTAAACGATAAATGACCTACATGGCCTACATTCTAAAATCGTGTAGTTGTTCAACCCCTAATTATTTTTTTTTCTTTCTGCTTCATGTTATCCAATCACTCAGGAGTTTTACATCATGACCTCCGTTTCATTGAATAATCGTATCCTCTTTATGATTCTCATCAGTTCAGAAAATAATAATGTTCCAACTCATAAGTTTATTCGCGCACCTACATTTTCCAAATAATCTCTTTAAAATCTATAGAATTACTGATCAATAACTAGTTAGAAGTTGTGGTATTGAATGTATTGTACGGACTTATAATTCTCTGACCTGTTCAATACATAAACTAGTAGTCATGAATGGACCGAAACCCATGAAAGAACTTAAGTCATGAACGCATTTGAAGGTCTTATATTATAATTAGAAATAATCATGCTATAATGTACAAAACAATTACTATTTTACACAAACACCACAGCACTGTTGAGAAGCTTATTAGCAAAATAAAAGTACAACTTTAACAGTCATGTAAAGGAATTCTTCAAACTATTTAGAAAATTGTTTGACTAACTTCTGTATCATTTTTATCTACCCATCTATAGTAAATGAATGGTGTGACAAATTACCTATGAGTTCAGAACGTCTCAACTTTTACGATACATTAAAACAAACTAACAAAATTCATTGTATTTGTTTGCCAAATAACGATAGTTGTGCACTGTTGTATAGTTATGTACTCGTTTCATGGCATCAATGTATTAAACTAAACGTTTTATGCATTTCCTGTTTTTAGTTAATCTAGTAACACTTGAAAAAAACTAAAGAACTTATAACAGTATTCAGCCATATCTTACATGGATACCATTCTTTCTATCGAAGATATTTGTTCAATTTAAATTATTCAAATTTGAAGATGTTTTCAATCCTTTATATCTTGAATATTTCCTTCCATCAAAAATCTATTTATTTACAGTTGGTAATCAAACAGATATGATTATCTCTCTAGAATTTAGTAATACATTTTTATACCATAAAACCTCTATCTTTCTAAAGAGACTTGAAGACATAAGTTGACATTGAGATTTTCTCAATTCGGATATCATGAAATTTCTTTTTAAATTAATTGCTTTCTCATATGAACGAGTTGCACACTAGTGAATATTCTTTTTTCCCGTCCATTATATTTCACACTTAGCCCACTTTAGAGTACATTCATTTAATTATCCGACATATATCACTCATAAAACGAGTTCACTAACACTATCGCTTACGGCATAAAAATAATTTGGCAGCTCATACCGCTACAGATCAAGTGGTGTAATAAATGCCCAATCTAAGGAGAATTCGGGAAGTGAATGAGAAATTTTATACTTTATAAGCATGTTTTCAATTTGTAGATGGAGAAGAAACCTTGTTTCCGCTAAAACCGAAGAATATACGGATCCAATCTAAAATATTACTATTTCGTTAGTGTTGCCGCAGAAATATCTCATGCCGCATTATTGAATATTATCAGTCGACAGTACATTTCATTCACTAATTTTAAAATCACTGAACATATTTTTGATGCCAATCATAAAAGTGTAATCCATACATTTTGTACTGTAATATTAGCATTCTGAATAACAATTACGAACTAGTTATGGGACCGAAAACAATCCACTTGAGAGTTGATCATTCGTCATAAAATTAATGAAGCGATATATGGTTTTTAATGTTACTTTTGTAACTTGTTTCAAGAAATGCTCTTAATTGCCAAACCTTTATTCTGGTTTAGGAACAAATAAACTTTCTACTAAACATTGAACAGATAACATAGGAAACGTAATAACGATTTTTGGGAAATAGCTCTAAATTGAACACAATTAACCTATTTAACATGATTTCAAGTTTACTGAACAAGTACACAAGATCTTCCAAAGAGCAAAACTACCAAAAAAACCCGTCAATTTATCCAGCTTAATTGGTTCACTTAACTAGAGTTTTCAATTGTTAAACATTTACATATCAAACAAAGTATTATCCATAGTAGAATTTCACAATAACTCAAGGCAAAACAGAAATGAGTATGGATATTGAATTAGGTTTTTATTGAGTTCAAAGTAATTTCATAATTTCAAAGTTAGCGGAAAGTTGTCAGCTGAATTATCATGTCAAATAACATCTTTTTCCATTGTAACCATTTCCAAACACTTGGTTGTTGTTTTAACTTTTCATTCATAAACATCTTTCTGTTCCAAAATATTTCAGGATGGAATATTGTGAAAGGTGAGTACATATAAAGCAATCCACATGTGTAGATAATATGACGACTTTCCTCTCCCTTCTTAATTTTTTTTCAGACTCATTTTCTTCAAACCATTACTTGTTCATTTACATTTCGTGTAATTTCCTTTTTTTTTAATGCAAAATGCATTGGATAATTATCATATAGTCTTGAGATGTGTTTCAATCCATTTATCTAATTGTTTGTAATTAGGACTGGTACTTGTTTTTACCTTCGGAAATCCTTCTTTTTTCTCCCCTTATTTCTCATTCTCCTAGTCTAGTCTCTTTCTGGGCTTTTAACTCACTATTTCTGTCTGACTTTTTTTAAGTGTCTGTACTGTTATTGATCTGAAATGAAGAAATTAATGGAGACATATTGATACATTTGTTATGATTCTGTGTATATAGGTAGATGTTGGTTAAATGTATAGTCATCTATATTCAATGCTATACACATCCAACTTTTTCAATTTCAAAGGAAACTATTTGTAACTATTTTCTTTACTGAAACACAAGAAAAAATGTATGGGATATTTACTTGGATGTTTTTCATGTATGGATTTATAAATCCTCATAGTTATGATATGTTATTGTTAAGTAACGGCAACAGACTTTAGTGGCCCGGGATTTGACTCCAGTTATATCGTATGATTGATAGCTGTCAAATCATTGCTGTCGAAATATACACCCTGGCTATCCTGGTATATAATCATCGACTTAAATCGCGTTAGTGTATAACGGAATCAAATAAGCCAAATACGAGAATGCATTTTGAATAGATGTATCACATACAATCGTTGATCGTAAAGCGAAGCAAAGTGGAGTGAGGCGCAATGGAGGAGGCGAGTGAACAGACTAAATTTAATCGATATTTATAGTAAGGCAAAAATCAGTAACAGACATGTGGTGAGTGAGATAAGAAATGCACGCACACACACACGCTTACATAAAAACAGTCAAGGTTGATAAGCTAATAATTAACAAAATCAAAATGTGACTCAAGAAAATGAATAAATCGACTTGTCCGGGAGCCAGAATAAGTTATGTGGGCTTGACATAGCAACCAACACTACAAGACTACTGGTCTCAATATAAATGAAAGGACTTGAGCAAAACATTTATTTTACCTGAATTTTAACTTCACTGATTAGTATAGTGTGATCTATAGTTAGTTTGCATAATTCTTGACTTAATCTGTGAACTGTAAGTAGTGACTAAATGATTTAATTGTAATGGTCCCATCGCGAGGCTTGAAGGTCTTATGTTTGACTTCTATTTGAGTCGTAGATGTTAGCTGCTGATTAATCCCGTAGTAATGCAAAGTAATAGCTTGTGCACCATGCTTTCTAATGTTTTTCTAGCTAAATCTGGTTGTTATATCAACTATCTGATATATTACGTTTTATTCCTAGTCAGAATATATATGTTTTTCATTTAAGTGAAAAAAACATCGGTGGTAGGTCAGGAAATAATGGCTATATCAGTTTTCCATAAAAAAATGTTGTTTATTTATGTATTTTTCCTTCTATCTACTAGAAATTAACAGAATAATATGATAACTAATGCATGAATTATTTTCGCTATAATTAGCAAATAAAAATAAACCTGGCGAATTATTGTCATTTACTACTTAATTATATTGTTATAGTTTATTTCATGCTTGGCAAAATAATCAGGATAAACTATGGATTGATAGAGTGGGTACATAAGCTACATATGAATCTATAAGATTACGAAACCTTAGTATTTTGTTTTCAGTGATGAACATCTGGAAGAATCATCTGGTATTTTCAAATCATATTGACATAGAGATTTGATGTAATTGTTGAAAAGAATGTTGATTAAGTTCGTATTACTATTGAAAATAATAAATAGTCTATTTAAACAACGTTGCTTATTCTGAAATAGTTTGCAGTGATGAGAATTATGAAACCATGATCAAGATATTGATCCTTTTTATTCTTTTAAATTTAATGAGAACGAAAATGGGTTATTCTGATGTAGTCGATGCGACACAATTTAGTAGGAAGGTTTCACTCCAATATGAGCATTGTATAAACATTCAAGAATATTGGGGAATTTTCATGATAAGCCCAAGCCAAAATGTATTTCAGTACGAAAAATTGTTTTCTTGACTTTATAAACACCCATTGAGGCTAAGCAGCCTCAGATATTCTTTCCATTTTAAGGAAGTCCATTATTTCATATCAACGCGTTTTTCACGTGATTATTAAATTTTATTCAAAGAAATAATTCCATCTCAAATAGGTAATCTATCCATCTGCTAAATATGAAATAGGCATTAATTTTGTCAACAACATTTATACGTTAATAGTCTATATATTTACAATGAGCTGTAGAATCACAGTTGTAGTCAGTTTCTTATATTAAAAACCACTGCTATTTTATTTCTCTATTAGAAAGCTGGATTTGTGAAGATCCGTTTATTTGAGAACATGATAGACAAACTAAATCTAAGGTAAAAAAAAAGTAAGTAGTACTCTGCTGCTTAGTCTATTACAACTGAAAGCCAGTATATTATTATGACTTTAAGCCGGATGGGTTACTCTGTTACATTATTGGCAAACATCATCTATTAGTATCAGATTCTTTTATTCCCTTTTAGGTATGACAGTTTATATTAAAATGTATAACAAATAATGCACATACATATTTCTGAAATGGCCACAAATATCTGGATTCAATATGTATGTCGCTGGAATGTATGTATCCGCATTTGGATATCTGCAGATGAAGCATACTTGAAGATAGGTAAATTCCATGTTTCTCTACTAGTGAACTTATTATCAGCTCATCAATTCTTTTAGTTGCATAACAGCTTTCGAACGTGGTAAGAAACAAGTAGTGTAGGCCAATATAATGCGTTTGCACCACGTGGTGTGAGCCAAGAACTTCACCCATACTACTGATATAATGACCCTATCTACACTATTCTTCAATGTCCAGGTGCATTGTCATTTTGAGCTCTTCTCTCTGCCCGAAGAGCCATGGGGCACCACCTACTTGGCTGGGCGGGTAAATGAGACTTAAACTCCATTTGGGATTATGATCACACAATTCTAAGAATCCCTAGACTAGGGGGAATCAACCGCTCATGCCAGTACACAAATTTAAAAAAATGTCAACGAAACTAATTTTCATAAATAACCTAACTGAGCTATATATATATATATATATATATATATATATATATATATACTCAGCCTTGATGTATAAAGGTTCCGGTCAAAATTTATTGTTAATTCTAAACTAACTGATAAGGTCTTCTTCAAATTAGTTGTTCATTTATGATTTCAGATTGATCTTAAGCAATTCTCTCAAATGTAACATTTCCTGCTTTTACTATAGAATGATACGATAAAGTTCTAGTGAAAATTGAAGAAAGTAATAGTGAAAATCTAAATATTACCGACTAAATTTGAATGTTTAAAAATCGTAAAAGTTGAATTCTCTGAAAATTGTTCCCTAAAATTTAATAATCCCATTTATAAGATTATATATATATATGTAAGCATGTAAGTCTTAGGAAATGTTACTCACTTCACGCTCTTACCACAAGCCGGTTTAGTGTCGACCATTGTTCACTGGTTACGGCACAACTTATGACCTATACTCTCGCCTACCCCTTCCAGGCCTCATGGGCCCTTTCAGAATAGTCTGTACAGGCACCATAAAGAAAGTTTTCTCCAACGTCAACCTCTCTTCTCTTGTAGTCAAGGTTTACAAAATGTTTGCTGAGTGATTCATCATCATTCCTATCAAGCACAACAAAAGTAGCAGGATCATTAGTAGTAGTACGCTTCATCGTTATTATTTGATAATGAGCTGCATTGTCTAAAGAATTGATGCACTTAAGAATTGCATCTGGTGAAATCTATTGCCATGACGTTTCACTATATAGTAAATATTAATACTGGATCTATGAATTTCATCTTTATTGGTTAGATATATAGCCGAAGGTACTGAAGCTGAATTGATTTTGCCTCGTCTGATTTTCTCTTAAAACAATAATTATAAACGCATCCATTTATAAATACTATTGAAGTTAATCAAATTCGTCTATTTGTTTATGACATACTGACTTGGGTCTGTTGCTCCTCATGGAGGAGAATAGGTCACTCACCAGCATCCTCCATCCAACTCTCCTGAGCAATCCTTTCCAGTCGCTGTTCATCCTATTCATGTCCGTTTCTGATTCTCATCTCAGTGTGTTTTTTGACCTTCCACTTTTCCGTTACCCTTCGGGATTTCAAGTTAGAGCTTGCTTCGTGATGCAGTTTGATGATTTCTTCAATGTGTGTCTCACATACTTCCAGCGTCTTTTCCTAATTTCTTCTTCGACTGGAAGTTGGTTTGTTAGTAGGTTGTTGATGATGGTGTATGACCAACGGACATTCAGTATCTTGCGTAGACAATTGTTTAGAAATACTTGTACCTTTTTGGTGACGGCTGTATCAAAATTATGAACAGGTCCTAATAAGACATATTAATTAATGCTTGATACATTTATTTCTATACAGCACATAGTTTCATAAACAAAGGTAAGCAAAAAAGCATTTCACCTGTAACATAAAAAATGATTTCGAAAATGGAAAATTATTTTACGTAGATATGAAGTATAAATCAAGGACTTTAACTCCATACATTAATTTGGATCCCATATAACCTTGCCTGAATAGATTAATGTTTTGTTGTACACACATAAATCATGTAAAGCTGATTAATTCATTAGTTTTTAAATTATGTTTAATATGTTCGCCTTATCTAACTAATGAAACAATTAGTATGCACCAGACAACCCACCAATCAGTGCCGTTCGCTACGTTCATGTATCACACTGTATTTTTCAGTTTAGTTTCATGTTCTCACTTAAATTTAGTGGGTCACCTTGGGTCTTTATTAGCCAGTGATATCACATATAAGCTTGGGATTCGTTAATTTACATGAAAATGCCCCTGGTTTGATCGTTTTAGACTTTGCGTGATCTGGATATCAATAGACTTTAATAAGTTGATTGTTGTGGAGTAAATACAAACAGTTCTCTCTTTAGTTGTAGTGGATTTCTTTGATTCAGAAGTTTAATTTGAATCCTGAACAGATGTTATTGATTCACCTGAACCTTTCGGGCTTTTCCTGAATATCAGATGGGTCTCTTTACGTAAAGCTTTGGGAAGTACGCTCTTAGATTTTGTTTTCGATTGAATAAACATTAATTGATAGTATTTAAATTATAAGACGTCTGAACATTTATTGAACTCAGTTTCAAGATTGACATCATTAAGAGATGAAAACTTTACTGGTAAAGCTTCATTCAGTTCTCATCTACCATCTTTTGTTCAGTGGCATGTTCCAAAATTTGTTTAATCTACTCTTTACGAAATAATCTACGTGATAACAAATCATTTAAATTTTTAATAACTTTTTCTATGTATTGCTTGATTACTTTACAGTTCATGTTGTGGAAAAAATCTGAACATAAGTTTTTACTCATTAGTGATGCATACATGTATGTCTGATTTACTGTGAAATTCCATCTCTATAAATCTTAATAATTCAGGTATTTTTAGTCTAGGGTTTTGTGGAATTTGTCAGATTTCCTTTAATTTACATCACGAAGTGGTCTTAATAAGGTTACTATTAATCGGTCTGTGACATCAATTAGCTCCACAAAACCCCTACCTTAATAATTATCCTGTACTAGCTAGTGACTAACCTATGGATGCAATTCAAGAAGCTTTAGTGAGAGGCCGTGATTAGAAAAGTTTGAACACGTCCGTTGTGAGACATTTATCTACCACAGGCAGTGAAAGATGGTAGAGCAATATCAGAGATTGATTAAAGTTCGACATACGTATAGCTGGGTTCCGGCTCAGTAATCTAGGAGTGAAACGTTCGCTCGCGAGACCTGAAGGTTCCCTCTTTTTTCTATGTCGATTATCTTTCATCCTGAAGTCTCCAAGTGAGAAGTTAGACTTATTTGTCAGAGAAAAAGCAATATATATATATATATATATATATATATGTTTTTTTCCAACCGATGGGGATGCTTACATTTCAGTTTACGTTTGATTAGTCCAACGTATCAATATATTAGGTATTCGTATTTATTTAACAAACAAATAAATACTATATATATAATTCCCTTCTTTGTTCTATCACAATGTATAGTGGCTGTGATGAGTGTATGAAAATCAGTCGACATTTGTTACGGACATAGTTATGGTGCTTTTTGTCCATTATTCATTCTTATTTGATTATATTATTAGTTTGTTATGTTACTAAGTATTAGATATGAAAACGTATTCAATTGGTAAATACTTCAGTTATCTTAGATTATAAATCCGCGATATAAGCAATGTATTTTCGAAAATTAATGATCTGCATTTGTGTTTGCTTCTTCACTGTGACTTAAACGTCATAATGACTGGTTCTTATGTTAAATTAATCCCTACAACACCATTAATTTGCATAATGTTTACTGAGCATTCGTTGTTATTGGATTTTGAAATATTCTTCTGTTGCATGTTTTCAGTACCAAATAAATTGGGTTTCATAGACTGTATATAGTCCTCGAGCAGACTTATTCATACTGACTTTTGTCATGACTATATCATAATACATATAGTGGAACCCAAGATAAATCATTCAGTATAGAATTTTTTCTTGGACATGGATAATTCATAGAATATAGCGAATGGGAATGCTTGTTTTTATTCTAAAATGAATATTAACTTGAGATTTTTAGTCAGTGAATGGAAAGTTAAGTAATAACTAATTAAAGTTACAAGAAGAGATGAATCTATTCTCCTTTTTATAATTCAGTGTTATTCATAAATCAATTAGTGAAAATTGTAGTAATATAACCTGAAGCAAAATGCAAATAAGTCTAGTCTGTTATTTTGTTCTAAATTCCAACTGTTCTCACATTTATGATTTTCAGTACGGATTTCGAGGAACTATTAAATGATTGCTCTCTAGCAAATGCTGACAAAACAACTTCAAATTCAGTTTCACTTAGAAGAAAACCATGTTTAAACAGAGTTTATGTGGTTTACAGTGAAGTCAAGTTACATTGCTATTTGACGTATTTTGAAATATAACCTATTAGATTTGGTTTCACTGGTTTAAATTCGTAAAACCCGATAAAGAAGGACATTTCTCATCATCATAGCATCCATTTTCATCAGTATTATACTATATAAATATTGACCAAAAAGATACATATGATTATAAGTCAGTTTTTGAGATATGTGATGGAATATAAGTGTTTTTCAGATCAGTAACCAGGTGATCAAGCTTCATTTTAGTTTACCATATCGTTTTGTTCACAAAATGCTATGATACTTTTGTTCAATAACTTGACCAATTTTCAGATTCTTTAAGAAAGCTCTGATTTTACTTTGGTTTATTCTAACTGATAGTGTTTCCATAATTGAGGTGTAAGGCCACGGTAATGATATCAAGTGTAATAAGCCGTACTTTTTGTGTAAGTTTTACCGGTTTTCCTCTTATTGGATATTGGAAGATTATAGTACTACTGATCTGAACCAGGTTACTTGAACCAAGGAAAGCTATTTCTAGGCGTTTTTCCTTTGAATGTACACCCTATTTTATATGACTACTCAAGGACTGATTGCTAAAAAGATGCAAGATTGCTTTTTCAACTAAAGAGTCCTTTTTTATTCCACTAACGGGTTCACTGGTAAGCGTTTTATCTGATTTAATAATTTCGTCTGAAACTTAGTGCTTCCCTTACTCATCACTGTTTTTCAATAAATGAGTAACAAAATGTACTTTTTCCAGATAAAGTAATTGATTTCCACTTAACCAACTCAAAATAAAATTATTTGGTTACAAATTAAAATCACACTTGCCATATTTTGTGGCAGAATAAAGATGAATTCGATTAACTATCAGACAATCATTGGATTGACATAATGTGGTTTAATTTCTGTTCATTGTCAGTTTTTCAAGATTCACTGAGTGAAGAGGAAATATCTGAACTCGAATTTTGTACTCAAACGTTAAATCTCATGACTTATGTTATTATCAGTAATTATTTATGTGATAACAACTTCGTTTCTCAAAGTCATTCAGTTTTAAGATAAACTCAGAATATAGTTGATAATGTCGTCGATGAAACATGGTATGGTAGACAAGTAACTAAGTATTCTTCTTAAAGCTTTGCTTGAAAAGGTTTTTTCATGTTCCTACAGTTTTTTTTCAGAATAATACGTCAGCTCATTAGACTTTATTTATTTAAACTGGTAAACATTGACTTACCATGTGGTTTCTTTTTCTAGAATAACATAAATGATAAATTATGAAGAAAGAATAACAACACTTATAATTATACATGTAAGTGATAAGGATAAATTTACTAGGTTACATTTGTGAAGATAGATGTTACTGTGTTCTGATTGTGAAGGAGAAAACGTCCCATCTGCATAAGAAGTTTCACCAGTACTGTCCAAAGAAGTTCGAAAAGCGCTTTTGATAAGAAAATCACGTTTCCAGGATCATCAAAGAATATCTCAAAAAGAAGTAAAGGATTACAATAAATCTCATTCAGTGCTACACCCACTAATGATGGCAGAGAGAATGATAAAGAACATTTTGATAATAAGCTGAAGTTGTAGGAAAAAACAGAGTTGTTGATGCGGCTTCAAATCATCATCTCTTTATGGCCTAGCTAAAGCTAAAGCTAAAGAATCACTGAAAATTTGTGCACGCACTACTACACAGGTTTGTTGCAAACTTCTTTCGAGATATCCACAGGCTCAGAGAGTTCAACACAGCCTTCCATATCAAGTCAAAAGACTTACAAGATGTACTGGAAGAAAAAACCGTGGCGAGACTATAATTTATGGACGAGCCACTCTCAGGCGAGTGAGCTATTTCAGGGTCACGGTGCCTATTTCAATACCTAATACTCACATACTATTAGTTTACAGCGGATCGTTGTAGTTGAGCGGCTACAACGGATAGGGTTACTGAGAAGTTCCTTTATTTGTGATTACGCTGTTCAAATGACTGCTGGAAATTGTGAAGACTCTTGTGATGATGTATTTCGATGTAATATATGTTGGAGGAAAAAGTTTACTAGAACGGGGACTTTTTCACTCGATTCCGATTGACACTAAGACAGCCTATGATTGTTGAGAACTAAATAATAAAAGCACCAGTAACACTGGCTGCAACCTTTGCAGATGTTACCAAAGTGTTGGGAAGATCCAGAAAATTCCCCGAAAAAACAAAAGCAAAAAAGCTCTGAAAACGCTGAGAAAAATCTTATCCACTCAGAATTCAATAGAATTTTTGCCGGAAACATCTAGGAAGGTAGAAGTCACATGTCGCGTTTCTGATAGGACGATTACCTATACTGCTACTATGTTTAGTAGCGTTCCAGGATTTTCCGGAAGCCCAAGGCCATCTAAAATGCTATAGAATCCCTAGATTTTCTGTACATGAAGAAACATTGGAGTAAAGCGTTTCTTCCATATTTTCTCTCGTGTTTATGTGTCTGTTTAGATTTGGCCTGGGGGTTACTAGAAGGGCTTAGGAACCGAATCTAGCGTTCAGTTAGGAGAATTATCATAAAGCTTCTGTATTTCAATGGTATGAGTGCTATCGAGATACACGTGCAATGAAAACGACAAGCTTGAGTCAGTCGTCTGGAGGGATCGGGAGAATCGTAGATGTCGACGAGGCAGTCGTTATAAAATTCAGTACGGGAAAAAGTGTTAAACAAGACTATGTAAGTAGCTCTTCCGTAAGTATACTTAAAAGGTTCTTGGTATATATGATAGATCCTCTCAAAAGGAACACTTCCAGCTCATAAGAAACCGAAAGGCTACAAGGATAATACCAATCATACGTGAGTATGTGCAACCGGGTACTACAATATACACGGACGACTGGGAAACATATCCATACCTATCTAGACTTGGTTACGTGTATCGTGTCGTTGTCCACTAGCCACATTTTGTAGACCCTACCATCAGAGTACACACTAATAATATAAAAACATTGTGTCCGAAACTAAAAGAATTTTCGCGAACTTATCATGGCTACAAAAGTCGACTATTATGGAGTCACATGAATGAATTCCTGTATCGCATGATTTAAATTTTCAGAACTGCACACCCTCCTTCTAACCTTGAAAAGTTTTCAAACCATGTCAAAGAAGTGTATCCGTTCTAATTTTTTGTTGTTGTATAGAGCATTCTTACTGTATACTAACTGTCTTTTGATTAACTAACATTTCTCAAAACCATTTAGATTCTATCAGAGATTGTCCATAAATTATAGTCTCTCCGGAACCACCATGGAGAGCAACTGGTAAAAGATTAAAGAAGTGATGACTTCAACATACTAAGGAGTGATAGGTCCCAAGAAGCACCAGAATATACAATGGATCTCCACTGACACACTGGGCAAGATCCAGGAAGAGAAAAGCAAGAAAACACCATTAAAATACAGTCGAATGAATGCAGAGGAAGTCAAGCTCAGATCAAATATATGGAAGCAAACAAATGGTTGGCGAGGAATATCGGAACCGACAAGCAGAAATACATAGAAGACCTAACAGTTGCAGTAGAACAAGCTGTGAGAGAAGGAAATATGAAAGAACTATTCGATACAGTGGAGATACAGTGAATATTATTACTGTTTCACTAGTCTGAGTGTCAAGAAAACTAAGTACAATTGTTTACAGAACATAAAGAACTTAACATGAAAGAACTATGGTTTTCATTTTCGACAATGACTATTTAAATCGGAAATAAACACTTCTGTATTGATGTTTTATAATATTATATTTGATTTCAAGATGATTTCAACAGCACGTTTCCTTATTATACATTTCAAGTAAATTGAAACATTAGATCTATATTTGTGATACGCCTACTCGAACCATATTTATACTAATCTAGATTGAGATAAAATATTAACCAAATTACCAATTATATAAAGATGTCATTACTGAAAGCTTTAGCTACATGTTAATTCTTCATCTGTTCTAATATGCATTATTTTACTATATTACACTTACCTGTTGAAAAGTCTTGATCATTGATTCAATGATTGTCTACATGATTTCATCTTTTGGTAAAAGTTATCTTTAAATAAATCTAATGAGACTATTGTTTTCTTCTGAACAAATGTTCCTTAAAAGTTAGTCGATATTCTATCATTCCTAATGGTTAACTTATAGTAGGTTACGATAAATAAATTTTTCTCATTATCAACCGATTAAATGTTATTTTATGTGATCGAAATGAATAAATTGAAAGTCAGTAGTGTAAGGATATATTTTAATATACAAGACATGGATTAATTGAGATCAGGAATGGATTTTCTGAAAATGGAATACTCATTTATTTACAGTATTATTATTATACTTTTCAATTATTTATAGGGTCAGTAATTTTTTGCCAAAGCTTGTCAGACTTAAAGTCCTTCAAACGACTGAAGCATTAGCCATCCGGATGAAGAAACCGGAGTTATGTGTACAGAAGAAATATCTCCAACCCCTCTTCCCCTGGTCAACCACAAGGCCAATTAATCAATAGTAATCTTAGCTATTGAATGACCTAATTTGACTATTATACTTATGACCTTTCGTAGTCAAATGTAATTGTCTCTATTATCTTTATTCACAAATCTTTGTATTATTATTACCATTACTATTATTACTATTTATTACTATTATTATTGGTTAAACATCACTATTACTCTCCCTTATACATGACCATTTACTTCACATTTTTCACACAATCTAGTCTTCCATTAAACATTTGATCGAATTGTAATTGCACTATTATATCTCTCTCACCCTATCTGACCTATATTTATTCTGACCACGGATCATAAATTTTCACTTAATATATATACAGATTCGAGTTAACTTTCTATATGAGTCATATCAACATGAACAATTTTATTCTATCTTAAGCAAATATGGATAGTGGCTAGCAGTGGGAAGATTCAAACAAAACAATGCTAAGTGCATTTAAACTTCACTCCATTATACAAGCAAGTGGCTATCAGGACTCAGTAGCTGAGTAGATAACGCGATGGCGTTTGATGCGAAAGGTACTGAGTCCCAGAGTGAACATCAACTCCGAGATGCAGGTACATCCAGCTGACGAGTCCCAAATGGGATGAACGCGCGTCCTCGATTCTACTGCTAGCCACTATCCACCTTTGCATATAATACTTGTAAATTAAGGCTATATCGAGGCAATACGCACAGGATGCACGTATGCCGATAAGAGACTGATCAATCGCAGTCCTAAACATCAATGGGAAGATTCAAACAAACAATACCAAGTAAATTTATTCTATTTTGTTTAACAATCCTAAATTTACATGCTTTAAGTGGATGAAGAAAAAATTATTAAAAAAGAAAATACAAAAATGGCCGTCAGTTTAATGTTATTCAATGTACTTCGCCTTTAACCTGGCCATTATTTCGGATTATTAATTTGGATATATTATTGTAGATGGGGGATTGTTAAACGAGTATAAAATGTCTTTAAACTAAATAATGCAAAAGATATACAATGTAGAAAATTATTTTATAATCAATTTAGACAAAGTAACCATTGTTTATATTGATAAAATACTTGACTATGAAGTTGACTTGAAAGAATGAACCAATCAATTTCTTCTACAAAAATATAAATAATCATTAGATTGGTAAATTTCGGGAACGTTAGCTTTTTAAAACGGTTGTCCAGAACAGGGATTTCTAAGCCCAATGTTTAAGTGCAATTTATTTAAACAAAGTTTATTTCAGTTTATATTTTGATTTACATTTCTGGTGTACCATATATTCATTATGATTTCATAAGTACATCATTACACTAGATATAATGACAAATATACAAGTAGCAAATGTAAACAAAAAATCAAACTATGCAATTAATTGATGTCAGTTTTTTCTGAATTAGTTCACTGATTCATTCATCTAGATTTTATTATCGTTTAGTCATTACATAATTTGTATCCACTTAGTTTTCACCTTGAAGATAGCAACCCATAACTTATTACTTGTATATTAACCTGCTTAAAAGTGAGCTGCATATTTCTCAATAATACAAGTACTACAACAGTGGTTTCTATATGTTTCAACTAATGGCTCATGCTTTGTAACTGCATAATGCTGGCATTTCATAATATTTTTACGATATAATGTCTTAAGTTATGCTATAAAAGTCAGTTAGTAGCATGTTGAGATGTTTTTCTCTGTGCTTTTCCTTGGACACAATAGTTCTGGAACACATTGAGATCTGTGAATTCAAACCGCAGTGCGAACCTGAATTATGCAAACTAATATATAGACCATTCAGTGTAAAAAGTACTGAAGCAAATGCTTTTTAGATTGAAGGCAGATAAAGGCGACTTCAATTGTTGTTCCTTATCAATATTTTTGAATCCTTATAATGTTTTTGAGACATTTTATATTATGTGGTATAGATTATATGCTTTAGTGGCCCTAAATCGTATAAATGATTGTTATTGAAATATACATGTCGCCAATCGTCGTATATAATCGCCGACTTAAATCGCGTTAGTGTATAATGGAATTAAATAAGTCATATACGAGAATGGATTTCGAGTACGTATACTTTGTACGAACGTTGATCGGAAGAGACAATCAGAGGGACGTGGCGAAGGAAGCGAAGAAGAGAGAGCGAAGTGAAACGAAACAGTGCGCAGTGGATGCATCTGAGCCAAATCAGTTTAACCAAGCGTTAATCGATATTTATAGTCAGACAAAAATCAGTTACAGACGTGTGATGAATGAGATAAGAAATGCACACATACACACACGCTTACATAAAAACAGTCAAGGTTGATAAGCGAATGATTAACAAGGTCAAAATGTGACTTGTCCGGGAGCCAGAATAAGATATGTGGGCTTGCGCAGCACCACAATGCTGTAGCTGAACATATATTATTGAATGAAGAGATTATTATTATTCTTAAATTTACTTAGTATTGTATGGTTGAATCTTCCCGTTGATGTTTAGGATTGTAATTGATCAGTCTCTTATTGGCATATGTTCATGCTATGCGTATCACCTCGATATAGCCTTAATTCACAAGCATTATAAGCAAAGATGGATAACGCGATGGCGTTTGAAGCTAAAGGTACTGGGTCCGAGTCCCAGAGTGAACATCAACTCCGAGATGCAGGTGCATCCAGCTGACGAGTCCAAAATAGGACGAAACGTGCGTCCTGGACTCCACTGCTAGCCACTATCCATCTTTGCTTATATTATTATTATTGTTAAAAATTTTTATCGTCACTTTAACATCACTTGTCGACATTTTTAGGCTTGGATTTACAAAAAAACTACGTATAGCGAGATTTCCTTAAAGAAATTATGAATACAATTGCTTATATCGTTTGTCAATTTGTTAGAAACGCAAAAGTTAGGCACATCGTATAACTCGTAGATCACTTCTACTTATTTATTTATTTCAGTACTCATGTACTACAAGTGTTACGTATCGTGAAAGTGCCAAGTCCTATGTGGTCCGGAAGTAATATGAGTTCAGTGAGTAATTCTTTATAATGATTAGAAAATATAAAAGATCTAACCGAATCTCCGAAATAATTAAGATTCTTAGTGTAATTCAATATAATACTAGTTACAATAATCAAACAAGAGTTAACTTTAATATGGAGCCAAACTAAAATTTGTGAAAAAAATGAAAATACCGGAAGAATAAGTCGTCATTAAATTAGTTTCATTGCTTCCAATGTAGGTAGCAAAAAAACATCTAGTCATATAAATTGATAACTAGAGGTAATATGAACTTTACTTTTCCTCAAAGACAACGTCAATTACATATAACTTGGTTAATGCAAAATAGATTCTACAGGTGCTCATTGACTTTATGGACAGATCACCAGTAACGTCTTTTGCTATTGAACAAGTTAATCCCTTCCAGCAGTTTATGAAGCACTCAATTCTTATGAGTGTTATCAAATTTTCTTTTAAGTCGCATCCAGTTATTTGAAGGGAGATAATTTGTTATACTGAGGAGATTGGTTAAGACACCACGAATAAATATTCGGTAATTTTATAGCAGCCAAAGTATTCATATTTGTTTATTCGACAAAAGGTCGAGAATCTACTTACTTAAATTGCACTACTTTACAAATACATTCAACTCACCTGTTATCTTCATTATGCATGTACATTAAAGTTGAGTACTATTAATTTGATAAAATTTGTTATTGGTTTTGTGATTAAAGATAAACCTCACGAGTTATTGTTTTTTATGAATCCACATCGTTACACTAAATAAAGAATGTCGCCATAGACTCTCTGTATTTGTATTTAATATAATATTCAATAAAAGAGTTCTTGTTCAGATATACATAGTCTTCAGGACTAGTAATTCAAATTTATCTAAAGTGTACGACAGAAAATAACATTACAATGAATACAAGTTTACATTAGTTGATTTCTCATTAATCTAAACCTTTAACTACTAGGTTGATGTAAAAAAAACTTTGGTCGAAATATGGGGAATGATTAATACAGTCTTGTAAAGATTTTAACCAACTCTAAATAATGAATTATTTTTGAAACGTTAGGTTGTTTGATCGTTCAAGCTATTCTGAACTAGTTCTTCCATGTTATTACTAAGTTAGACGCCAAAACATTGAAATCATTATTGTTTTGGATATGGGAGTTCTTTCTGATGAACACCTTTCATCAATGGAATGTTTGTCAGTGTATTATTTATCATTTGAGCTACGTTAATTTAATTAAAATTCCCAAATAGATAACTAGATGCTAAAAAATGAATAGCATTGAGAAAGTTTTCATACATTCTAGTTAGAACACAAGACTGGTAAAGGCTACTAAGACAGCTACTTATGTACCTCGAAATGGATAAAATTGTAAATATAGTCCACTGGACACCAAATCTTTACCTCAACGGTATCATCTACAAGACTATATATTAAGTTCTTGGATTCTGTGTCATATACTTTAATGAGTACAATTCTCTAGAAAAGTCAGAAAGTAGAACAAAACAGCAATGATACACGATATTCATTAGTTTTACAATTGATATTCGTATATGATAAAAAGTTTTCAAATTTAACTAATCTACAAAAACGAAACAAGGAAAAGTCCCCTACAATTATTGAGATCTTATCACAAGATAATCTGAAAGAACATTTATCAACAAAATAACTTAATAAATAAAGAATTAAGAATGGTCTACACTATATTCATTCGACTATTAATAACTTATCCAATATAAAGAAACGAATTAAAAGGAAAACAAACAACTTATCTACAGTTAAAATGTATAAACAAATCTCCTCTTCTTTCTTTTTAATCAACAGGATAATTAACTAGAGAATTAAAGAGAAACTTTTCAAATTTAAAGGGTAAAATGATGATATGGTGGATAATAAAAAACGAGGCCGGTACAGCAAAGCTCATTAAAAACAAATCAAAATAAAATAAATGGTTTTCGAAAAGAACTTTTTGTTTTTTTCCATAAATTATTGCACTAAATATAATTAGTTTTTAGAAGGGGGTTTTGTGGAGATTTTGATTAATTTTTTTATATAGTTGAAATCATGAGTCAACTGAAGCTAGACCACCATGAAAAACCTGGAAGCACTCGAGTTCTAGTGAGAAGCAGTAACCAGTGTAATTCAACCACGTCTGTTGGGAGAGATCAACTCACTGAAGACATTGGTGAACGGTTGCTCAATTTCGTGGATTGGTTGAAGTTAGACATCATTAACACCGTTGGATGCCGGCTTAGTGGTCTATCGGTTAAGTGCTCGCGCGCCAGACCGATGGGTCCTGAGTTAGAATCTCGAGAGGCGGGATCGTTGATGTACACTGCTGAGGAATCCCATAATAGAACGTAACGGCCATCCAGTGCTTCCAGGTTTCCATTGGTGGTCTAGCTTCAATTGACTCATGATTTCAACTATATAAAAAAATTAATCAAAATCTCCACAAAACCCCCTTCTAAAAATTAATTATATTTAGCGCAATAATTGTTGGACTTTTCTTTTGCACCAACGGTTGAGATTAATTAATAAAAAACGTTTAAAGAGTAGTTTGGAAATGATTATTATTATTATTAATGTTCATTTACAACATTGAAGTGCCTTAAGCTACATAGTTTTCAAGTTGAATACATTTTCTTAGTGGTTCACTAATTTGTATCAGTCCATGATGAGATTTATTTTCCAGTTAAACAAATCTATATAACTAATAAACTAATTATTTCATTTTCATTTGTAGATAATTGGTGTAGTTATTAAGTCAGTTGCTGATGGGTAGATGCATTTGAATATTTCGAGAACTAAAATAAAACACATATTTGCTATGAAGTTAAAAACATTGTAGGTCAGTATTAAAAAAAGTATTAGGCTAAAAGCCATCTATGTAAGAATGGCTATTTCTAGATCTCAGTAGTTTAAATTCACCATGTAATTAATTAACTAATTAACTCTAAAACAATCACTATGATAAGGTATTTGGAGACTATCGAGTATGAAGTCTCACATCGCATAATGATTTTAGCTAGATAGTCATTTAAAATCAGAAGGAACTGGATAGTTGTTTCAACTAAGTATGAAGCTCCATAGCAGTACGCATCCATAATACCGCCAGGGTTCGAACCCGGAGTCTTCAAGCTTCGCTACAGATGTTTGAACTTTAAGCCATTTCAGCTACTCACTTTGTAATCGACTAGTATATGAATATGTAGTGTTCAGTGAACTTTTCCTTCCACGTAAATTCGAACTAAAGAAACTGGATTCAATTCGATGAAAAAAGTTTGTCTTAGATGCTCTAATTAGTAATAAATATTAGTGAAGAAAACATTCAGCAAAATCGATTCTTTAAGCTAAGATTAGACGACAAAATGATGTTGAACAAGTTTAAGGTTTTTTACTATTTAATCTCATGCTCAATTTTGTTACTGATCAGTAATTCCTAATCACGAAAATTAAATCACTCTAAACAGCATGCACAGGCTCAAGAACATTGAATTAAAATCGGATATACCTGTTTTAGTTTCTTCACCTTGATATTACTCCATATTAAAATGTATCACAGAATATGAGTAAATGTAGAATTTTAAAAAGCTACATTCGGTGAAACAAAACATAATCAAAAGGGTAGATTGAAATTTCAACGAAAAACATACACTACTTACAAAACTATAAGTAGTGAAATATTTTTGAACACTTTTTACAGCTTTTGGAGAAGATGGATTGTGGCCAACAGTGTAATCGCCGATATCCATTTGAAGTTGGTCAGTTAAGTGGACGTGCATCTCACTGTTGTTGTTAACGCCGATGTGTATAAATTTATATACGTGGTGATTCCAAGAAAGTGGAGCATATAGTTCTACTCGTTCAACACTAGATCTATCGAGAAATTGCTTAGAATGGTCTTTGGTTGAATTTTAATAGTTTTTGTCCATTCAGATAAACGAAAGTCTTAGTTGAAACACTGTTTTATAGATGAAAAAGGATACGCACCACTGAAGAACTGGAAGTAGGATTGAAGAATGTTGGGAAGTGTCCAAGAGAAAACTGATACCCACAGAAATCTATCGATAAGTGTAAACATTTTCAAGATACGAAGACGGACATGGCTATAGTAAAAAAACCAACATTTATAAATCTCAGATTCAAAAGTGATAAAGTTGTGGGCACAACCAGCAGGTGAATCATCACTATATCAGTCATAACTTACCATGAAGCCGAACTATTAATCAAAGTCGACAAGTAACCATTTCATGTTATCGCCAACTGCGTCTACCATGGCAGCTAAATTGGCCGAACAGAAAGGGCAGGATGTCTTGAGCTTTTTGAACACATTCTAAAAGTCATTCATGCAAGGGAAAAGACTACTCTAAATAGCACGTTTACGAAGCATCTCTTGAAAACGGGGTATCAGGTCAAAACCTCGAAATGTTTCAAGGCTAAGTTCCAGTCTTCTGAAGCTTACTGAATCCATAGCTATCTGCCACCAGAAACCTGACATATATTTTTAAAAGGAGGCGGTTGATAATCTATCTTAGCCTTGGTGACACAATTACACCCTAAAATTTTGTTCAACCTGAATAATTTAGTTAGCACTCGCTCCACCTTATTGTTCGTTAATGAATTCATATTACTCTGTATACTGTATAGTCGTCAACGAAACATTTTCTCCCATTTGTATTTACGTTATTATTTCTATAATACCTTGTATTACCCATATTTCTCCTGATTATTAATTTCACAGTTCAACCCAACGTGTGATTTTATTAAAGTTAACATTTCATCTTAAACATTTCAACACTAACAATTTCGTCTTATTTTACAACAAACAATCTTAAATTCACATGCTATAATTCTAAACGATGTATTTACCTTAAACATGGCCATTTTGGGATGATTAATCTGGATATATAACTACAGAACCTAGAGATAATTTATTGAAACAAACATGTTTGTTCTGTACAATGAGGACTTTTAACCATTTGGAATTGTACAGTATCATTATCAAGGTTTTGCTTGATAACTTCAAATTCAGTAAGGATTGAGTTGATTATTAATAATAAAAATAATGATAAACTTGTAATATCACAATGAGTATAGAATCGATATTATGAACAAATATATTGACAGTGGAGGTTGGTCAGAGCATGAAAAAATAAACTTGTTAAAATTATGATCATTAAAAGTTAAGTGGTAAGAAGTATTTGAATAGGCAGTTCAAGTATGCAGAGGACAAAAACTCGAAAGTAATAAACAAAGAGTAAAAAGAACTGATAGTATAGTCTCTTGGGTTTTCTCTGACTAAATAACGGTTAGAGATATCACAAACTATGTTTGAACATAATGACCGGGGTTGTTACCTGTAATTCCCATTCTTTCCGTTATATGTAAGATACTAAAATGAATCTCATTCGGCAAATTTGAAGGTATTTGACAAATCATACTGAGTACTTTCATTCTATTCACTACATAACTAAGAAGGACAGAGTGGATTGATTTTGTCCGATCCTTTCTACACTACTAAATGAGGTGCATGTTAACTCTTTAAATAGGTTGTTTGCTTGTACTCTCGATATAACTTTCTCCATAGGAGTACCTGAATTGGCGAATACACACAGGAATAGCAAAACAATGCAACTTACTTTTTAGTTGATAAACCTCTATTCGTGGACTAAAAGTGGATAAATAGAGATTAGCTGTATTAGAAGTCCTTTTCACAGCTGTATATAGTCTACCATATGACAAACCTCTACTTATGGTCCCACTGAATAACAGCTTTAAGAAATAAAGTTTTTACAAACGGTTCATATCTCTACCTTCTCGTTTACTGTTTACATATAACTCTTCATAAAACCCTGTGGGTAGTCAGTTCACTTCAATCTATGTATTATGCATAAACTCTAGTTCTTTGTTTATAGCATAGTCTTAGCATACCTCTCTAGATCTGTTTGTAAGGGGCCGAATGAGACAGTTCTGTGGCACAAAGAATTATATATATCTAAAATTGAGTGAAGAAGACGTTTTAAACTGTTAATTTCGAATAAGTCATAAAGTCGTGTTCGATCCACTAGGGTTAGGAGAATTACGAATGGGAGGAACAATCGACCTTTTGTGTTCCATTTCTTTAGGTGAACTATTTATTAGCATAGCCGTCTTCACACTTATATCCCTGTCGTCGATAAGTTTTCGATCCTACAGAAATTTATTTCAATAAAATACAGTAATTTCTGGTTTATATTCATTTTTATTTTCCCGATATCAAATCTACTACGACTATATTCTTTTTTCAAATATCAAATGATATCAACCTGAGACAACTTAACTTGACATTGTTATGGAGAGGTTCGTATAGTTTGGAGATGGTTTACTCTTAAACACAAGTTGAGGGACATCAAACTGGAACAATAAAAGTATACTATTGATCAGTTTAAAAGTAAAGCAAACTCCCTATCCAGTGAGTTACTTTTATGCTAGAAATTAGAGTGAAGAAAATCAAATGATCAATTTACTGACTATGCTTACTGTAAAACAACTAGGTTTTTGTTGATATACTGAATAATTAGGTAGTAAATAAGGCTAAACAAGAAAGTGGTTCTAGGGCATTTATAGCTGAAAATTCGTCTTGGGTTTTTCGAAATTCAGAGGTTGAAATATTCCACATATCTAACCATACACTATAAAGCTTAATATTTGTCTCATGCACACTGTTGTAACATTATTACGGTAGATATATTATGTATTGAAAATCAGTGAACGGCAGTTAGTGTAACAAGTGCTAGAAACACACAGACAGGATATTCTTTAACAGTAAATCAAAACAAATGGTTATGAGGATGACATAATGTTTTAGCAAATCCATTAATCCCAAAAGTTTGGTGGAAATATTTAGTTATCAGAATGATGGGTATATTTCAGAAATAGATTATAATAAATGATAAGACTCACAGAAAAGTAAACGAAGTCGTTGATTATTGGAGGGTACTGATAGAATAGGTTTTCAAGTTAAATTGGCATAAAAATATCACAGTGGTTGTCGAATGAATGAAATATAGATTCATAAGAAAACTAGCCAACCTTTAGCTGCAAACAAAATGAATGAAAATTTAACGATTCATCTCGATTGTAAACAGGGATCCTGCTCTCAGTTAGTAATCTCTGATAGAGTACACTGGAATGTGAATTGATAGGCCAGTAGTCCAGCTAACAAAGACACATTAGTTGCTATCAGCTCCTGGATTTTTAATAAATTGGAACGATCGTCTTAGATTTCGTTATTAATCACCATTCATCAAAATTGAAATATGAATACAAGTAAAGCTGAAGATAATTCCACTTTTATAAATCCAGAATTATGAGATCTTCACAGCTTATTATAATGGTCTTGAATGCATGGGTATCTGCTTTCAACACTCAAACTAGAATAAATTGACTATTTCCCCCTACTTCTAATGTTCCCCCCACAATTATAAATTCATAGTGAAATATATCATCCGACTGGTATGGGCAATATAATAAATTAACCAAACTTCAAGCTACGAATTTAGATTTTTTTATGTAAGCATAAGTCTAACAGAAGCAGAAGAAAAACACTTTTTGTATTAATAATGAATCATTTAATAAAGAACTGACAATTTTTGGATGGGTTCAACATTGGATAAATGTTGTGATTTTCTTATTTCAACTTACCTCTTGGTTAAATAATAATGATTAACTAAAATTATTTTCTGAATATCTAATAAATAATAAGTTGATTTGATTTTTTAAATAATCTACTAATCTTTAAAATCAAATTGGCTTCACAGGTCAAATCGATCGAATTTAGGAATATAAATCACTGGATATCATTTCAATAGTTCGAAGGTCCAAGGTTCAGTCTCTGGGGAGGTCAAGGATGAACACTAATTAAGTATCCCATACTACAGCAAAATAACTATCCAGTACTTCATGGTTTTCAGTGATTTTTAGTTTAGGCTATTGCGTGATGCAAATTATAAAATGGACAATCTCTACAAACCTCCTATTCTAAAATGCATTAAATATGAATTTCAGCCGCTTCATTCAAAAGAATTAGTTTGTTAAATTGACACTATTTTCTACCGAATTCAACTTCATTAATTATTAAATGACGAATTGACGAAAATAAGGCGGAAAAAACTTCCCTCCTAAAACTCAGATTGACAGTCAATGTATTACTCATTAAACCATGTTGCAAATGGACCTTCAGCTTTTCCGTACTCTAATTTAATAAATATAATGATTTTATATAGTTGAAATAATGAGTCAATTAAAGCTAGACCACCATGGAAAACCTGGAAGCACTAGATGGCCGTTTCGCCTTATTGTGGGACTCCTCAGCAGTGCGCATCCACGACCTCACCTCGCGCCAGAACAGTTAACCGATAGACCACTGAGCCTGCATCCAACGGTGTTAATGTCTAACTTCAACCAATCCACGAAATTGATATATATATATATGTAATGATTTAATACAACTCCGCCTGTAGCTCCTCTGGGGGTTGCTGCCGGTCCCAAGCCCGGATAAAGGAGGAGGGTTGGGCATGGGGTTAGCGACCCCATCCCGTAGAAAATCAACTCGCTAAAAAAACGCTAACCAGAAAAAATCATTCAAACCATTCAAACTCTGCCCTGGGAGTAGAAGGAATAATTATGACGTCTCATGATGAAAGCCGAGTTCCTTTGGAAGTCGTGAGGCCGATGCACCTTCTTACAACCAGAGCGGCAATTTTTGTAGGTACATGGAATGTCCGAACAATGTGGGAGACCGGAAGAGTCTTTCAAATTGTTGCACAAATGAGAAAATACAACCTGGAGGTGCTTGGAATCAGCGAAACACATTGGACGCAGGTTGGACAACAACGACTGTCTTCAGGAGAACTTCTGTTATACTCCGGTCATGAAGAAGAAAATGCCACACATACACAAGGAGTTGCATTGATGCTGTCCAGAAAAGCACAAAATGCACTTATTGGATGGGAATCTCATGGACCAAGGATCACCAAAGCCTCCTTCAAAACAAAGAGAGAGAGCATTACAATGAACGTCATCCAATGCTATGCGCCTACCAACGACTACGATGAAGACGCTAAAGACCAATTCTACGATAGGCTGCAGTCGATCTTCGAGAAGTGCCCAACCAAGGACCTGACAATTCTGATGGGAGATCTCAATGCTAAGGTTGGAATGGACAACACTGGATACGAAGACGTCATGGGACGACATGGACTGGGAGAAAGGAACGAAAATGGTGAGAGATTTGCAAACCTATATGCCTTCAATAAACTGGTCATAGGTGGCACCATATTCCCACACAAAAGCATACACAAAGCCACTTGGATTTTACCGGGTCACACTACACAAAATCAAATCGACCATATCTGCATCAACAAAAAGTTCAGGAGGACGATGGAGGATGTGAGAACCAGAAGAAGAGCTGATATAGCATCCGATCATCATTTGCTGGTCGCCAAGATGAAACTAAAACTCAAGAAGCACTGGACAACGGCGCGGACAACATCACAAAAGTTTAATACTGCCTTTCTTCGAGATGCTGACAAACTCAACAAATTCAACATAGCCCTCAGCAACAGGTTCCAGGCCTTTCATGATCTACTCAATGGAGAGGGGACTACCACGGAGAGCAACTGGAAAGGTATCAAGGAGGCAATCGTTTCAACATGTCAAGAGGTTCTGGGCCAAAAGAAGCACCATCACAAGGAATGGATCACTGTTGGTACACTGGATAAAATTGAAGAAAGGAGGAACAAGAAGGTAGCAATCAATATCAGCCGAACCAGAGCGGAAAAAGCCAAGGCACAAGCCGAATACACAGAGGCAAACAAGCAAGTGAAGAGGAGCATTAGAACCGACAAACGTAAATATGTGGAAGATTTAGCGATGACAGCGGAAAAGGCTGCAAGAGAGGGAAACATGAGACAACTGTATGATACAACAAAGAAACTTGCTGGAAATTACCGTAAGCCAGAAAAACCAGTGAAAAGCAAGGAAGGCAAAGTAATCACCGACATTGAAGAACAACGAAACAGGTGGGTAGAATACTTCAAAGAACTCTTGAATCGACCAGCTCCACTGAACCCACACAACATCGAAGCAGCACCCACACACCTCCCAATCGATTTTGGCCCACCAACAATTGAAGAGATCAGCATGGCCATTAGACAAATTAAGAGCGGCAAAGCAGCGGGACCAGACAACATTCCAGCAGAGGCACTGAAAGCAAATGTAGCAGCAACTGACAAGATACTCCACATCCTCTTCAGTAGGATTTGGGATGAAGAACAAGTACCAATAGACTAGAAAAAAGGACTTCCGATCAAGATACCAAAGAAAGGCGATCTGAGCAAGTGCGACAACTACAGGGGCATCACTCTTCTCTCAATACCAGGAAAAGTCTTCAACAGGGTATTGTTAAACAGAATGAAGGATTCCGTGGACGCCCAACTTCGTGATCAACAAGCTGGATTTCGTAAGGATAGATCGTGCACAGATCAAATCGCAACTCTACGTATCATTGTGGAACAATCAATCGAATGGAATTCATCACTGTACATCAACTTCATCGACTACGAGAAGGCATTTGATAGCGTGGACAGGACGACACTATGGAAGCTTCTTCGACACTACGGCGTGCCTGAGAATATAGTCAATATCATACGGAACTCATATGATGGACTAAACTGCCAAATCGTCCACGGAGGACAACTCACCGACTCGTTTGAAGTAAAGACCGGTGTTAGACAAGGTTGCTTACTCTCACCATTTCTCTTTCTCCTGGTGATCGACTGGATCATGAAGACGTCAACATCTGGAGGAAAGCATGGGATACAGTGGACAGGCAGGATGCAGCTGGACGATTTAGACTTCGCGGATGATCTGGCTCTTCTATCACAAACGCAACAACAAATGCAGGAGAAGACGACCAGTGTAGCAGCAGCCTCAGCAGCAGTAGGTCTCAATATAAACAAAGGGAAAAGCAAAACTCTCCGATACAATGCAATATGCACCAATGAAATTACACTTGACGGAGAAGCTTTGGAAGATGTGGAAACCTTTACATATCTGGGCAGCATCATTGATGAACACGGTGGATCAGATGCAGATGTGAGGGCGCGGATAGGCGAAGCAAGAGCAGCATACCTACAACTGAGGAACATCTGGAGCTCAAAACAATTGTCAACCAACACCAAGGTTAGAATTTTCAATACAATTGTCAAGACAGTTCTACTGTATGGGGCGGAGACGTGGAGAACTATGAAAGCCATCATCCAGAAAATACAAGTGTTTATTAACAGCTGTCTACGCAAAATACTTCGGATCCGATGGCCAGACACTATCAGCAACAAGTTACTGTGGGAGACAACAAACCAGATTCCAGCGGAGGAAGAAATCAGGAAGAAGCACTGGAAGTGGATTGGGCACACATTGAGGAAATCACCAAATTGTGTCACAAGACAAGCCCTCACATGGAATCCTGAAGGTCAAAGGAGAAGAGGAAGACCAAAGAACACGTGACGCCGAGAAATGGAGACAGACATGAGAAGAATGAACAAAAACTGGATAGAACTAGAAAAGAAGGCCCAGGACAGAGCAGGTTGGAGAATGCTGGTCGGCGGCCTATGCTCCATTGGGAGTAACAGGCGTAAGTAAGTAAGTAAGTAATGATTTAATGCAGATCTCTATGAGTAACATAATCTGCTCTAGATGCATGTTCCTTTTAATTATAATATTATTGTTATTTCATCAGTGTATATATATTTACATACATATTATTACGTACATATCATTCTATTACATACATATCATAACAGACAGTAAATGTTTTAAGTATCTATTCAGTAAATCCTGATAATGTTATCTATTATATATAATGGAAAACATATACGAGCTTGATGTATATAACCGTCATTGTGAACGATATTCAATATCTAATGGAATTTAAAAAGAAAAACATTCACATCAACTGAATTTTAAATAAGAGAGAGAAAAGGTTTTTGTCCAATGATGAAATCGCTTTCTTTTAAATCGTCCTTTATTTCATTTGTGTTTTATAGGTGTTATTATGGTTTTTTTTTATTCCAAAAACATAATTAACCATTGGAATTTAGTAATGATATAGCAGTAAAAGTAACACGCAATCATAATTATATGCTGACCATTGATTTAAACAAAATATTTTTTTCCAAAAAAAATTAGGAAAAACTCATTTGCTAATTCCCTGAATAATTTTAGCGATTTTAATGAGGGTTGGATATTATGAATTCAATCTTTAGAATTTTTATACTAAAATTTTTATATTATAACCAGTTGTCATAAACTGAATAGGCGGTTAACGGTTGAATCAAACACTTGTGTTTTTCTTTTTTGTGAAGCTGATCAGTTGGATCTACATAAATTTATGTTCATATTTATAATGGGGCATAAACTCTATACCTACTGCTTCAAATTGAAGGTGGTGATTAATTAGGTTACTGAGTTGTACCAGTCATAATCCTGTTGTATTTACTTACTTACTACTTACGCCTGTTACCCGTCGTGGAGGGGCATAGACCGCCCACCAGCATTCTTCATTCAACCCTGTCCTGGGAAATCCTTTCCAGTTCTTCCTAGTTGTTATTCATCTTTTTCATATCTGCTTCTATTTCCTGGCGTAATGTATTCTTTGGTCTTCATCTTTTCCGCTTCCCTTCCGGATTCCAAGTTAGGGCTTGCTTCGTGATGCAGTTTGGTGATTTCCTCAATTTATATTTATTATGAATTTTAGTACGGTATGAAGACAAATTCCCGCAAAATATTTGTTCTACTGATAATTCAGCACTTATTTGTGATGGATCTCCAAAGGGTTTTTAGTAAACATATGTCCCCTTTAAAGTAAAACAGATCAGTCGTTATTCAATTATGACGTAGAATGATGTGTGCATTATATCGTATATTCAAATAATCTAGCGGATATATGACGATGGGTTCGGACTCACATAATGTTAAGCTGATTACAAGCCAAATTTTGATCTTATGTATAGGATAAGGTGTTTAGGTTCTTAAGAATCCCTAACCTGGGACCTGACGGCCATCTGATGCAGCTTTTCGAAAATAAACACTCTAAAAATAAGCATATCAAGGAACCCCATGATGTTTGTTGATATTAAATTAAGAACACTGACTTGACACCAACAATTTATTTCCACTCTATAATCAAACAGAAGTCTTTCGAGAGATGTACAAATGCTCAATTTAAGTACTTTCATTTCAAAAGCATTAGCAAAATGAAAAAAAATGAGTGAGAAAATAGAAATCATGAAGTGATGTTAAATAATTATCTGTTGAGTAGTTATATAATTAAAATTAAATGAAAGATGGCCTTACGTATATAGAACCTCCAAAGACTAATTTCTAACATATTTAGATCACTCCAAATTAGTATGTACTAACTTTATTGGCGAGACTAAACTATACTGCCGACCTTTGAACGAATCTTAAATGACCTTGAGAAATATTAGCCAATCAGAAGACATTCAGTATATAGTGAAATATATAATACAAAACTCAAAAATTAAAGGGGATACTGTTCTCTTACATGACTCAAAAACTTATCAAGGTCAGATATAGGTTCAGAAGTTCTAAAATCATAGTGCATACGGTACAGGAACACATCCATATGGCTCCATAGTAGTCGACCTCTGAAACCATGATAAGGTCTTGAAAATTTTTTTAGCCTCGACCACATAACTTGGATGTTGTTGGTATATTGGTATGGTTTACGGTTTAGGGTTAAGGGTGAGACTATAAGTTATGGACGACCTTTGAGCGACGCTAGAGTGATCCTGAGAGTGTCAACATAATAACTAAGACTAAATGAGGGTTATAAACCTGTGTGCAGAATTCAAATTATGATTTACAGCTCATGGTTAAGGCTAGGAATTATACTTAGGGTTTTCATCACGAACTGACATCAGCTATAATGCCAAAACTCTATTTATCCAAATGGATAATTGAATTTCGCGCCAAAATCTTATGATCACTTCTCTTGTAGACGCTGAATTATCACGTCTTCCCTAAAATCCGCTGTACACCGATCATACGTACGCGTCAGGTACCGAACTTAGCGCCGTGACCTTGAAAACCCGCGAAAGCTTCTGATTGGCTCGGCAGTATAGTTTAGTCTCGCCACTTTATTTTTAATTATTCATATCAACAGCCAGTGATCGAGTTGATGTGACACTTATCGCACCAGTAAGTTTTATTTTTTGTTCCAAATTCAAAAGGCAGAATGCCAAGATAAGGAAAAGTGGTATAGAAGACACCATAGAAAGCATTGTAATTTGTACAATTAAATAAATGATTTCTTAAACAAAGTGTGGTCAATCTGCAGTAATGATGATGGATTAGTTAGCATTCCTAATTTTGAGTATATTTTTTAGTATTTTGGTTGATCTATTCATCTGGTGTATCAAGCAAACATAACGTATTATTTTTTCCTCATCTATGATGCTTAAATTCATTGCATTGCTAAACCTAAGATTGATGGGTTTAATCGGTTATGAGTTGGTGAATGCCCACTCCTGAAGATTCCCTAGATGGAGAGAAATAATTGTTAATTGCTATTTGGTAGTTATTGGAGCTAAAATTGACAAAAATTTCTAATAAGAGTTACATTAATAGTAGTACCAGTATACTTTCATTTCTTCTTTAAGGATTAAAGATTTGTACATAGAGGGATCAATGGTAGGCAACGGTAACAAATCATGGTAAAGTAATACGGATATTTATTTGCTGTATTCCAACGTCTAATAAATGTAATATACTTTAAAAATTACTAAAATTTATGTCAACGGACGTGGCTTCAATGTAACCTTAAGGTTTGTGAGAAAGTTATTATTTTAAATATTACTTTCATCATGTGTTGGTAAATCTCTTAATCCAATAGGACACTATATATATGTTTTATATTCGTTTAATATTATACAAGGATAATCTTTGGAATGCAAACGAGGTTTATTAATGAACTACATCCGGAAGGATTCCCTAAGTTTGTTACAGAAGGATGAAAAGTCTCATAAAGTTTGAAGTTACATTCGTAAACTTTAAGATTTCTGGACAATATTATGTGAAATGACTGAAGTCTGTAAATAGTGAACTATTATCATTTTTATAGGAATTTAGGAGTTTTTCTGATCAGTTTCTGGATGTTATCAACTGTATGTACTATCTATGAATCCCAAACGATGACAAAACAACTCCCTGATGTTCCTTTACCCAAATATTTTCATCAGTTAATGTCAGTTCATGATGATAACTGTAATTAAAATGATTTAAATCTCTAAGCATTACTTAATATAAAAATAAACATTTCATATTTTCAAAGTGTTTATTTCATTGTATTAGCTTTAGAAAAGAGATATGTATAATAGATGTCCGTTTATTAGGTGAGAGTTCTCTAAAATTCATTAGTTTGTAACATGAAGATTTAATAACTTGAAAAAACACTCTACTAGTTTACAAGTTGATGAGACTCAACTAGACTTTCATTCTCACTTTATATGTGTAAATGTTGACATACATAAAAGCTCGTATTTACTCAAGTGTATATGCTTACAAAGAGAATTTATTTCGGTAATACATTTTGATAACCAGTGTAAAATCTACCCTTGATTTCTATCTTAATTCTTTTGGGTTAATTTTGTTAATGGTTCGCTTAGTGACACCCCCTTATTATGTTATCTACCGATAATGTTTAATTATAAGAATTTTATTTAATTACCTATGTTAAATTGTTGTGCTCTTTACATTTATTTATTTGTAATGTTTTTACCTTTCTGTATTTACTTGTCTTAGCTATTCTCTGTTCTTTGTAAACCACATTACTTTTAACTAGCTGTGACATATGTAAAAGCGCAAATATACACATTTACACAAAAGGACAGAACGAATGATAGTGATGGTGGGGTAGGTGAAAGAGGAAGAAAATACAACTTCAACTATTCTTCTTTTTATATTCATCGGTAGTCTAACATGTTTTAGAATAAAAATTCTTTTCATTCACTCTTGTTCTCACGACTATTTACTTCAATTATTCCATAGTTGTACAATCATATTCCAACAGTTCACTTGTTCGTTTTACACACCTTCTCTATGTATCTACTTGAGACTTTTTCTTTAGATTACAAGACAATAATTCATTACGTGAAATAGTATTTTAATTGTTAAATTTCATGAAAAGCAAATTATACAGGATTTGTTTAAACTATGTTGAATAAAGGTTGACAAAAATTATTAGAGCACTTAGTTGTTTTCTTTCCAATAAACAGGTAATTTACTTACAAATTTTAGTTATTCTATCCCTTTCAATCACCACCTATTTCTATTTAGTTGTTTATTCAAGTTATGACCATTAATTAATGCCGGAAATCTATTCCTATATTTATTGAACAAGTTTATCAAATGTGTTCCTCTTCTTTGCATTGTTTATATACTCATACTTGTGAGAATATACATGTGAATGAGAAAAGTATTTGAAAACTAGTGTAAGTTAAATTTCATTTAAACAAGATATTGGAGTAAGTTTATCGTTTACAAAAAATCTTATATTTGAATAGTAGTTAGTTTTAAGGGCTAATAGTTGAATATTTAAATTATTTCTACAGGTTATTTTTGTCCCGAACTAACGTCAGGTGAAAAAAAGATCTCAAAAGTCCTTATTCACTACCAAGTGTGAAATTGAATCCTGGAAATTTCATTCCACTTGTGGCTAACATTAACATTGAGTAAAAAGACAAAGTTCAATGACCCAGGAATTTCATTTTTAGTTGGTTTTTGTGGTATAACACAATCTTTATTCAATATCATCAATAAGTTCTTATCTCATTCTTTAATTTGTTGAATACGATTTTGTTTAGACATTCCTAACGAAGATTAAGTAACCATTTAATGTACTGTGCTTTTCCATGATTCACCAAATAACTTCAGTTCCTGGTATAGATTATCATAACATTTAATAATCATAAGTTAAGTGAAATGAAAGGTTTTTTATGTTATATTTTCGATGAATTACTTATCAGCATAACAAAATGGAGATTAAACTGAAATAACTTAGATCATGAATCAGTTGAAGCCAGACCACCAGGTTTTCCATGGTGGTCTAGCTTCAATTGATTCATGATCTCAACTATCAAAATTACTATAGTATCCATGAAACCCCTTCTGAAATAATTGAGTAAACATAATTAAGGGATTTATAAAGTCCAAATATTTATTTCGTTCCAATTTAAAATCATTAAATCATTATTCATAAGGCGCGTCCTGGATTCCACTGCTAGCCACTATCCATCTTTGCTTACATCATTCATAATCAGTTATATTCTTGAAAATGTATAGTGTTATAAAAGTTAATATTGACTTGTGCTATTTCATGTCATTATAAGAAGTAAATGACACTCGATTAACAGTTTTGATAGTGCGATCTGACATTAGTAATTTGACTTGTCAATATCTTCAATTCTGGAATTTAAAATCTATCGAAAATTTAAGAAGATATTTATGAGATGAATAAGTTAAAAGGGAACCAAAACTGTATGTGAACTGTCATTTTAAGCATTTCTGGTTTATAATATCATTCGTTAAAACTAGACTCTTATATAAAATTTTTGACAAATAATTCGAAGAATTTTCGACGGAAAGACTATTTCCAATGATTTTCTAGACGTAATATTTGCGTTACAGCCAGTTCAAGTTATGTAGAGGCGAAATGCTCTGGATCAATCGCAAATAAAAGGATCTGTCTTTGCTTAGTTGCATTTTGAAGAGCATATCGCAAAAATAAGCGTCTTTACACTCAGGACAATTTAAAGCATTTCTAATGAATTACTAAACGAATTAATACGATAAAATAGATGAGAACATGACTCACTGTAACTTACCACTAGTCTACAGAAATCCAATATTAACTCAAGTATACAGTGAGATTCAGATATACAGTCTAATGTTTGCATTATAAATCTGTTTGATACATTTGTTCAGTACTGAAAGTTTTACCAGAAGACATTGGTTACAAACTTAGGACCGAGTAATGTGGCACAATGATAGTTCTAGTAGTTGTAATTAATTCTTAATCATTAACATATTTATTGTCTATTAAAGTACACAAGGTCCTAGTAAATGAAGTATGCTGTCTTTCTGCTTATCAGACTAAGTTTAATAACAGAGTTATGATGTACTATTTTAATTACCGAATAAATGAGACTTTTACATGAAATCTACAGGAATGGATGAGAATTCTCGGAACCATGCACATAAGCCAGGTAATATATATATATATATATATATATATATATATTGGATAATTGTTATAATACCTTCTCAAAAAAGGATTTCTACCCGCATACTAATTCCACTTTTACACAAACGAAAGAATATATGGATGTATATCTTAACTTTAAACAAAAGAATAAGTCAAGAGGCTGGATGAGAGTAAAACTAATTGGTAGCAGTATTAATAACAATAGCATTGGTAAATAATATGCAATCGCTAATTTTGTTACGAGGTCTTTTTTCAAAAATATAAACAATGAAATGATACTCTAGAATTCTTTACGCATCAACAACTTTATAATAAGCCGATTTCCTTGCATAATCACTTTATGGTTATGATATTATTCTTATTTAGAAGGAATCATTTAAGTGTAATGAGTTTACTAAAAGTAAGATTTATTTATCAGATAATAAAAATGAAACGAGAACAATCTGAATGAGAACAAAAATATATTAAAATGAATAAATTTTTAGGCTATTGACAATTGAATCAATGACGCTGAAAATGTCCGAAAAAAAGGTGATTTTCTAACATTATGATATTATCTAACTGTCTATTATTTGTATTTCCGATCGAGTATATTATTCGTAACTGATTTTATTGATTACTTTCTCATCCTGATTGAAGTTAAATGTATGTATATTTGTATATCACAAGGCAAGTAGTTAAGCTAGTAGGCGAGTGAAACAAAGTGTACACATTTCCTTCCTGTGACGCTTAGAGAAGTACAATCCCACCACTTAATGCACAGACTTGTTTCACTTATTCCCATCACAACTGTTCTTTCCGTTTGTCTCCTCGTTCTTTACCTTCACTCACTGTTTATCTTGTCTTTTTTTGTTCTTTTCTTTATTTATCTTCAATATCATTAGTTAGTTTGTTGTCTTTATTTTTAGTTGTTCCTCCTCCCTGACCACTTTATATTTTGTAATAACTTCACTTATGTTTTTTTACGGTCATACGTATATAAGGGATATCTTTCAAACTAATCGAAGCATATTAAAAGGGAAAAAGAATCTATTTATATGATGTTAACCCTAACTAAAATTATTAATTTAAAAATCCCCATAGATAATTCAAAAATGAACAATATTTGAGCGAACAATTGTTTTCAATAACTTCATCATCAGGCTCTTATCACTAAACCTGATAAAGGATCCGGCACCGTAATTCTAAACAAAACAGATTACTTAGATAAGATGAATAACCTACTGAGTGATCAAACTAAATTCCAAAAGCTTGGTTCATGTAAAGACCACAATGAAAAGACTGAACGCCAACTAACTGCGGCATTAAAACTTTTAAAACAACATCAATACATCTCTGAGCATACCTATAATGAGCTCAAGCCTTCTGGAACATATACCCCTCGACTCTATGGCCTACCTAAGATTCACAAACCTGAGGTTCCTTTATGCCCGATTCTGGATATGTCAAACTCACCATACCATTCAACAGCAAAATGGTTAGTGAAATTATTGGAACCATTACACCAAGAACTGGTTAACCACAGTGTTAAAGACGTGTTTGAATTTGTGGATTCAGTAAAAAATAGGAATATAAATGGTAAAACCATGCTATCACTAGACATAGCATCCTTGTTCACTAACATCCCCTTGATTGAAACTATCGATTATATATGTGAACAAGTGCTAGAAAAGAAAATAGAGATACCGATTCCAATACATAAAATGAAAGAACTCCTGTTGAAATGTACTATGAATATGTACTTTAAGTTTAACAATGAATTTTACAGACAAGTAGATGGAGTAGCAATGGGATCACCACTAGGCCCGATCCTTGCTGACATTTTTCTGGCCAAACTGGAAAATGGACCCTTAAAAGACACCCTAAGTAAGCTAGACTATTACTGTCGATATATAGATGACACACTAATCGTATGCGACGAAATGGTTGACAAACAGGAGATGTTGGACTTTTTCAATAACGTCCACCCAGCTATTCAATTCACCAGCGAGGAAGAGAAAGACAATAGTATAGCTTTCCTCGACGTCCTACTTTCTAGAAGGAGAGATGGTTCCATCAAGCGAAATATATTTAGAAAGAATACATGGACGGGTCAGTATACCCATTTCCAAAGCTTCACTCCTCTTCAGTATAAAATAAATTTGGTTAAATGTCTCAGCCATAGAATCAAGCTATTATGTTATGAGGACAGTGTTGAGAGTGAAATAGATATACTAAAGAATACATTGCGAAAGAATGGCTACCCGGATAAGTTCGTTAAGAAATACCTAGTAGAAAATACTGTTAAAATAAGAAGAAATTGTGAAACAGTGAGTAAAAAAACCTTGTATTTGAAACTGGACTTCAAAGGTGACATAGCGGGTGATATTCTAACACGTCGACTGAAAAGATCGGTTGAAAGAACGTTTTACGCCGCCAAGCTACACGTCACTTTCTCAACTAAACCAGTACTCACGCAATTAATCAAGGATAAGTTACCGAAGATGGGCTCTTCCATGTGTGTATACCAATTCAACTGCTCCTGTGGAGCTAGTTACATAGGCCGTACTCAGAGGGCTTTATCCTTGCGTATTCGTGAACATGTACCAGCATGGTTGGGAAAAGGAGTCACTAAATCCATTAACAGCGCCATCCTTTCTCACTTGGTAGACAGTGAACATCATATCAAAATAGAGGAAGCCTTCTCTGTTTTATATCAAGTTCCGAAAACTCTACCTCAAAGAGCTAGATTACGATTACTTTACATAGCCGAAGCCATCTGGATCAACTCCAGAAAACCAAACTTATGCATCCAGAAAAAGTATATCCAGCCACTATGTTTACCTTGGCCTACGACTGGATCACCGGATTCCTAAACTAAATATTATAGACCTCCCCCGTTTTTTTTTCTTTTTTCCTTTTTTGTTGATCACCTCTATCTTAATCTTCACATCCATCATTCCCAATTCCTTTATCGTAATTATCTTGATAACATCCCCTCTTATTACACATTATATTCACACAACAATCTTATTATTATTACTATTACTATTTATCATTATTATCTCACTTGACAAGATGAAATTCTCCTACTATGCACTTTATTCACACAATTTTTTGCATTTTCATTTTTTCGAAATTACTATTAAATCGATTGTGACTGGACACTTGATTACAAATCACTTTGACCTCTATTAAATGACCTTTCTAATTTACAAATAACACAATTTTGAGGGATATATGTCGTAACAGATGCAAACGTTCACCATTTTTTAACATATAACATTGTCAAATTCATTAATACATGCCTCATTTTGGACTTTGTAAAATATCATAATAATTATGGACTTATAACTGTAGAGCCTGATGATGAAGTTATTGAAAACAATTGTTCGCTCAAATATTGTTCATTTTTAAAATTATTAACTTATATATATATATATATATATATATATATATATAACAATTGGCAAGCACTGTTGATTTAACAATGATATTAATACACCATATACATAATAGCCATTATGAACGAGGATAATTAGATAACGAGAATATATTTATCCTCACTAGTAAGCACCAAAATGCTTCAGGTAGTCTACACATGGGGATGTCAGTTTGTCACAATAATTTACGCTAGTTCACAGTTTGAAAATAACTTGAATTAATTTTCATGACAAAAAGTGATTATCTAAACTTCATTAAACTCAGCCCAGCAAGTAAAAAGTACCTTACTTATGAGAATTTATAAGTAAAATGCACATATTTAGTGACATCACAATATTTTTCTTAAAACTTTTCCCATCTATTCCCTGTTTATGTAAGTCGTCAAATTACTTTATTATTTCAAGAGATCTTTGGGATTAGCACCAAAAAACTCGTTTCATACTGTCCCCATTAGTTGCATTTACCAAAAATCATATACAGAGTGTTATTTTTATACTTTTAAAAAGTGTTTAAACTAGTTACAATTTTATCTTTTTTTAAAATACGAACTACGAACTTGACAAATAGTTTATTGCCAATGAAAATTACAGAATAATAATTAACAAGTTCAACGATTCCCTTCTGTTGACTCAGTGTTCCATTTTTTAAGTCTTGACATATTATTTACTAATTGTATTATTTGTATAGAGTTTACCAATTTTGTTGTTCTTATTTGTTTCCCCTATTATTTTATTTTCCTTCATTAGAAAATTCAGTATATGGTGAATCTAGTTTATTGACACATTAACTATTTAATGTTTACATAGTTCAATATAGTTTATTATTAACCAAGAAGTGAGTTTTTCCACGGAGGTCTTTGTTGAATTGCGTTTTACAGAAAGAAAAAAACATGATTGAGTTTACACGTAAAAGACAACTACAACGATAAAGAAGTAGAAGAGAAAGTTAAGTAAACATGAAATATTTTGTATTCCTATTATCATTTACGGCATAAAAACATATTTTGTTTACTTGTTAACATTCCCACAGGTCAGAGCATGTTTGTAATAAAAATAAAACATCCTAATTTATTGACAGAGCTAATTGAAATGTTGAACAAACCACATACACATATAAAAATAGTGATATACAAACACTACAAAAAATGAATGGTTCACTTACGACATTAAACATAAGAGAATTAGTACAAGAAGCAATCAAAATGTCACCAAAATTAAAAACAGAAATATTTTCATAAGATATGGGTAATTTGATCTCAATAGTATACTTCAAATTGTGGTTAACTTAAATCAAAGTCACCATATTATCTACACAGCAACAAACATCTAACACCTTACATGGAACTCTATATGATATTCTTTGGTCACTAACTTCTTACCCATAAGTAAATTAATAAAAAATCTTCAGTAAGAAATCAGACAAACTACCAAATAAATCGTCTTTAATAAGTTGAATTTAACGCATAACCCATATTTTTCCATTAAAAGTTGAAAGTTTCGTAAAAGGAGGACTAGGATATTTTCACTAACTCGGTAACCACTTCGCAGACTAGATTGTAAAATAAACTAAACTGTTGTTATTAAATTTATGCTAAAAATCAGCATTGAATTAGTAAAATATTGTGACACGTTTAGTAAACTGTTGTAAAAATTGTAAACTGAATTATATGAAGTTAATTGACGCTCGTGTATTTGTTTTAAGAAGCAAGTATTCAAGATTTTACTGTGAGTCAAATTTTAGGTTGTGACCATACATATTTCATCATGTAACTATATCTATCAGTTTAGAACTACTATAGACATTACCGTTTAGCAAAATAAATATGATGCAGTTTTCGCTTAGTGATTGAAATAGGCCATTACAACTACAACAATCACTTAAAAACCAGTTAATTATTGATTTTTATTACACCGGGTGAAACTTGACTGACCCCCCTATAAACTGTCTTTTTATAATTATACTTTTAGTCCATTCGTCGAGCGATATGAATTCAGCAAAATAAAATGTTTCTAATATAACAGGTAAAACTTTTAACAGTCATAATACAAGTGTTAATCATTCCATCTACACGGACTGTAAAGTTATCAGTGTCTACATGAATTTCTGCTTCCAACAGTATGACGTCGTCATGAAACATGCTAAATCAAAATGCATAAACTGCTTAGGGGCTTTCAGTAAGTAATATTTTCTCTAAACATCTCAATGACTGTTTTGTACTTCAGGTTAAACATTTTTCAACAATGTACTTAAAGAGTTATTTTCACCTTATTAAAGTTATTGAAGTAAACACTTTTGATAAACACATCGATTTCCCAATGAAGTACTTATTATCATATAATTTTTATTCTTTTACAAACTGAAACATTAGTTTTAACAAAAGAAGACAATTGAAATCACTTTAAATTAACTATTTTGCATGGGCATTATGCAACTGTCTGTTAACTATTCGGTAAATTCAGCTGTTTCACCGGTGACAAGCTTCAAAAAGCACTTCCTAGAATTTTGGTGAGAAACAGTGACAAGTGGAGTTCAACCATGTGGAGAGTCAAACAATTATCCCCTATAGGCAGTTGGAGATTGTTGCATGGTATCGCGAACTGTTTAAATTCAGGCATGTACACATTGAATGTCACTTCAGTGGTCTAAAGGTAAAGCGTTTGCGTGCGAGACCTGAAGGTCCTGGGTTCTATCGCTTGTGATGGGGTAGTTGATGTGCACTAATAACTAGGACGAAATAACTGGCCTACATTTCCTGGCTTTTATTAATGTTCTAGTTAAAATTAATTCATGATTTAGATCTTGCGTCACTATAATGAAGTACTAGGTTTCAAACGAATAACTCAGTCATAATAAAAGATATACCTTTGAAAAAGTTCGGCATCAGTGATCTGTTGTATTTTTAAAAGGATTAAAGACAGAAGAACTAGACAATGGTTAAATAAAACCAACCATACAGGATAAATTTTGATAAAAAGAGGAGATTTATTTTAGAAAATAGATGAACGGAATATACAACATTTTTATTATTTAAAAAAAATAAAACAATTGAAGACGGAAGTGTCAATCATAGATTATGACAAATACTCAGTTCGTTTAGAATTGAACTAATTCCAAACATATTTGTTTACAGTTTGATCATCTGGAAATCCTGTGATATTTATTATATAAGACTGTTATACTTCATTATGTGATATGATTTGTAAAGGAATATATTTTGTAGGTTAAATTGTTGGGGAAGGATAATAAGGTATAGTATCTGATAAATATTTAAGTATTTTCAATAAAACGGGGAGTGATTAAAAGCACACCAAATTAAGTTAGCATGGTATCACCATATTTAGGTATGAATGAAATATGTTGTATACCAAAGGAAACACTTCATATCTTAAATCTATTACAAATACTGTATATACGCACAACAACCAACACCAAGATCAGAATTTTCAATACAGATGTCAAGACAGTTCTACTGTATAGGGCGGAGACGTGGAGAACTACGAAAGCCACCATCCAAGAGATATAGGTGTTTATTAACAGTCTACACAAGGTACTTCGGCTCTGTTGGCCAGACACTATCAGCAACAAGTTACTGTGGGAGACAACAAACCAGATTCCAGCGGAGGAAGAAATCAGGAAGAAGCGCTGGAGGTGGATAGGACACACATTGAGGAAATCACCAAATTGTGTCACAAGACAAGCCCTCACATGGAATCCTGAAGGTCAAAGGAGAAGAGGAAGACCAAAGAACACGTGACGCCGAGAAATGGAGACAGACATGAGAAGAATGAACAAAAACTGGATAGAACTAGAAAAGAAGGCCAAGAACAGAGTGGGTTGGAGAATGCTGTTCAGCGGTCTATGCTCCATTGGGAGTAACAGGCGTAAGTAAGTAAGTAAGTATATACGCACAAACATTATTTTGATGAACAGACAATAAGGAGGAAGCTTTATTCAATGATCGAAACAAATTTTCAATTCGAAATTGTTACTAGCTAGCCAATTATATACAAATATATGTAGCAATAAATCTTTTTTAAATCGGTATATAACCTCTTAGCAATACGTACTCATGGTTTCTCTAAGTATCGAGTCTTGAGCATCTCAACCCGTTGTGATTGTCTGGATTAATTGACTTAATCACAGTTATTGAAATAACGAGTTTCAGTCAAACATTTAACATATCTTTAGTGTAATGTGTTGTCGCTGTTGCCAGTCATTTGACTGACATTAGAGAGTGCGCCATATAAATTGAACTGTAATTGGACTCTTGAATATAGAAGTTTTCATTCGTCGTAAAAAGTGAAGTAAACAAATTCGATCATATGAATTTGTTACATCGAAATGTAAATGGATCTGATTTACATTTTATCATCTTTCAAAACCTTGCGAATCTTTCAAATACTGGGCACCCTTTGATACACAGCACAATACTTCGGAACAATATTAAGAATTTACTTCAATTTCCCATGTTTCAGTCTCATTTTCTATAATCATTATTGAAAATAGTGTGACTTTGGCATTAAGTGCATATAACACCAAATAATGACATTTATAATTATTTTAAAAAGTTAGATTACTAAATTTAATGTATGATATCATTAAAATCACGAGCCGATCAAAGTTACATTCCATTGAAAACATGAAAGAACTGAAGGGCTGTTTGGTCCTATTGAGAAACCGTGGCCAGTGGAGCTAAACTGTGTCGAGTGCCATAAACGTACTCACCGAAGACAATGAAAGTTGGTCGCACTCTATCGTAGACTGATTGAAGTTAGACTTGTACATAATGGGATCACTTATCGGTTTTTCGTGCGCAAGAACGAAGGTCTTGGGTTCGATTTCCGTGTACAGGGTTGTGGATGCACACTCCTGAGGAGTCCTATTCTAGGATGGAACGGTTATCAAATGATTCCATATTTTCAATGATTGTCTAATATTGATTGGTACGTAGTTGCAATGAAATTCAGTAGTCTCCACAACCCTATGCTTACAGTTAATATATGATAATGCTAATCATTTCATTCATAGGTTCTGCACAATTTAGGAGGGTTTTATTGGGTTTTATCATTTAGAAATACCTTTGGACAACTCAGCTGAAATCCAATGGTCCACCTTTCCTCTCTCACAAATTTGCTGAATCAATTATTATCAAATACATGAACGAAGCATATTCTTTTCGATAAGTTCGAATTCAAATTAATGTTCCGAAAGGGTTAGCTGAGTTTAAGAAAAATACACCATTTTAAAGTACTGTTTATAAAATTTAGGATTGTTAGTGAAGTAAATTTAAAAGTGTTAACATTGGAAGTACTAGTGTATAAAAGCTTAAAACAAACGGAAATTATAAGATTATTGATAGGAGTAAGTGTAGATAACATAAGGTGGGAAGACCAATAGTTTAATTACAAATCAGAATAAATATTTAGTGGACTATGTATTATTTAAAATGATATCCACTAGGGGTAAGTGCTAACTAAATTTGTCAAGTGTTTGCCAAAGTAGCGATAATAGTAATCATACTAAGATTGCCGAATAGGTTTAATTTATGAAAATATAGAGGAAGGCTATATGGACACTAGTCCAATCATATCATCATATCAATAAAAAATGATTGTTAACCTGTTGGGTCAGAAATTGGCTAAGATCCAGCTTTTGGATCTGAATAGCTACTGCTTTGGTCGTTTGAAGGATTCTCAGTCCTACGGATTTATAAAAACAACAATTAATACAGTATATTACTATAAGCAATTGACCCGTTTGCGCTAAATGAGCAAGGACTGAACTGTCAACACTTTTAACTAAAACTCTGCTTAATCACACTAAGAGGTACTATCAAGCACGAAGATACAAATCCCTAGAACTTCCGCCAAAATAACTTGCTCTACATGAGCAGTTAAATCGATAGAAATAACAATAGGTGTCTAGTCTAGGTAATTTATCTTTCAGTTTTGAAGTCACCATTTAACTCATAGAAAACATCAACTGTAGTTTTATGACATTTGAAGTTCTTTGATTTTCTCTGCCCAACTTTTGCAACAGCACTTTCCTGAGTGCTTCACATCTAAATGATAGATGCATAAACAGACTTTTTACTTACCGTTAAGACTTCATCTTAGTAAATTTTTTCGACTATGTTTATTTTTAAATTTCTCGGAGGACTTACTTTCTTTTAGAGGACTATGTATGTGTATGCATGTGTTTCATCTGAGATTGCATCTGGAGTGCTTTTGCTTCATGAGCTGGATGTTTTGGTCGTGGAGCTTTCATCGTTCTTCTGAACGACATCATCAGCACAAACTTCAGGCAGAAGTGGAGTGCTCGAAGTTTGTGCTGATGATGTTCAGAAGAGCGATGAAACCTGGATGACCAAACCATCCAGTTCAGAGAACAATACTCCACCAAAGCTATCCACCTGAGCAACAAATCTTCTCTAAAATCTCAGTATCTGGAGTGCCCATATCCTTGATTCTACAATGAAGTGTCTTAACCAGTTTTAATTTTACGTTATGGGCGAACAACACTGAAAATATTTGTGATCTGACCAGTCCAAGTTCCTTTTCTCAATAGGCTCCTTCTTTATTCGTAATGCGAACATTGAGAAAGGCTATTCCACGTTTTTAACCACATATGAATATGTTTGACGTATGGACTTCATTAAATCGCTTGAATGTCTCTATCCATTCAGTATGGTAGTTATAAGAAATATATAGGTAGTAAAATTAAAACTTATCAATAATTTGTCCCAAAGAACGGTTTCTGGTTTATCTAGAAAAATGTAAGCTAACGTGGGACCTAGTGGTGAGCCCGTCTCGACACTATCTATTTGTTGATATATTTCATCATTGAACATGAAGTTCACGTTCATGGTACATTTTGTTAATGACTTTTTAATGACGTCAACTGAAATTGTAGTTTCTATTTCGTGTTCTCTAAGCTCCACACAGATATATTTGACAGTCTTCGTGAGTGGGATATCAATTAATAATAGTGTCATATCTAAGGAAACAATTGTTAGATCACCAATGTTTATGTTTTCAATCTTGTCGACAAATTGGAATACATTCTTACAAACATGCTTCACCACTGTTTTTAAAGAGGTTGATAACTACTTTACTATAGTATGGTAAAGTTGATCTCAACGGAACATCCAGTTTATAAAATTTCAGCAATCCATATAATCTTGGTAAATGAGTGCCTACCATTTGAATAGTTCTATAAATATTTGACGAAACTGACTGTCGACCTCTAAGCCATTCTGAAGATCTGGTCAGATCATCTCCTATCTCATTACTGATGCCTTTCTAGTCTTTCAGTTTCTGGAAGTTTAGATAATCATTTGAGATATAATTTGCCTCATTAATATAGTCATTTCTGTCAAGTGCAACAGTTCCTACTCCTTTGGTCACATGATGTACTTTAATATGAATAGAAAATGTACAAAGAATAATTTGGTTTGATTAAAACTGGAAATTAAGTTTTAGGATACTACTTTGTACACATTGATTTAAGGCTAGCTTTCCCAAAAAATACATTAGATAGACTTTTGCGTGATTCCTATTCTTCTCTGTAAATGTAATTTACGTCATAAGTTAGTCCAGATTTCACTTATCTCTATATAAGTCCATTATACATTATATACTTAGTGCTATTTGACTTAGCAAGTCAATGAACGTCATTTCCAATTTTATTCGATATTTTAACAGTTCTTTAATGCTAGAAATAACTAAGCATCGAACTTTCATTCAGCCTAGATTTTAGTTTATTCTGTCTTGCTTATTTGTATCAGTCAGACAATATCAACCACACAGTTGGAAATAGATAGTAATTACATAATAAGTTTCAAACAGTTGTATAAGATGCATTCATTCAACTCATCGTTGAAAATCAGTGATCCTTCACATACATACGTAGGTATACCGCTCATCATACAGGTCATCATAAGTAAAACTAAGTAATTGCAAAAATGAAATCTTAAATGTTTGCTTAATTTGAACAATAAACATTAGCAGGATATAATCTGAAGAACCGATTATACAACTACAATAAACATACCGAAGAAAACATATTTATTCAAATCGTTGATGATATTTTCTTAAAACTCTGAAGTGAACGGTCAACATAAACATTATACTAGTACAGTTCCATTGAATGATCAGAAAGATATTATTTGAATATATATATTTAAATGGTTTCCGTAAGTTTTAAACAAAAAACGATATTATCAGAAGGGAATTTTTGTGGAGATTTTAGTAATTTTATAGTTGAAATCATGAATCAATTGAAGCTAGACCACCACGGAAAACCTGGAAGCACTAGATGGCCATTTCGTCCTATTGTGGGACTCCTCAGCAGTGAGGATCCAAGATCCTGCCTTGGGAGATTCGAACCCAGGACCTATCAATTTCGCGCTCGAGCGCTTAACCTCTAGATGGTTACTCGATTCCGTGGATTGGTTGAAGTTAGACATTAACACTGTTGGATGCCGGATCGGTGGTCTAGAGGTTAAGTGCTCGCGCGCGAAACTGATAGGTCCTGGGTTTGAATCTTACGAGGCGGGATCGTGGATGCGCACTTCTGAGGAGTCCCGATAGGACGAAACGGCTGTCCAGTGCTTCCAGGTTTTCCATAGTGGTCTAGCTTAAATCGACTCATGATTTCAACTATAAAAAACCGATATTATTCCATTTATAGTCATTTACATACATACAGGTGTCAAGATATGTATATCCGCACACTTATTCTCTCTTTCTGAACTTTGAAACATGTGATGAGGGGGGAATTCTGTAATAACTTGAAACTAGTTTTCTTTAGAATGATCATACGGCAAACGCGATAGTGTGATTTATTTTCTCTCTATTATTTCAGCCAATAAGAATTCAGTTATGAGTTTTGACTAGTTTTGTTTGCCAAGGTAAGGACACACATGCATAGTTGCATACATGCAAATATAAAAAACTAATCAACGTTATTTTGGTCTTTTTAATAGGAAAACCGTTTGTGGGATAACCCCTCACACAGTCCACAACTTCCCCTTTCATTATTTGCTTCCATAGTTTTTGGGAAAGAAAATCCTCGTTGCAATCAGTACATGTAACGGAATTAAAGTTAGTAATTAGCTATTACTAAGGAAGCCTATACTAATTGTAGAAAAAAAATTAATGACAACAGTTTACAGTTTATAGATTGTGGGCGTTAACCGAATGCTTTAAACGGTAGTAAGCAGATTGATTTAGATGGATAGAAAAAAAGTGAGTTAGTGAGTGAATTTAATAAGGAGAAAGAAATTAAATAAATACAAACTGGTAAAAGGTCTTTCTTTTTTCAATCGTATAACAAAAAACGAAACAGATTCATATTTGGAAAAAAACAATTTGTTAATTAGAGAGTTGTCATACATGTTTATATTCTATTGGATATATGTAGGTGTGCATTAACATGTTGTAACAGCAAAGCAAACAAATAAATAACATTGAACACCGGATAGATTCTGTCATTTAATGTAGTTCGATTGATCACTTCCAAAAAGAAAGAAATAAACATATTTTCCACATAATAGTAAAGACATTTACGTAACAAGAGAATTTATAATTAGTATCTGGAAGAAAATGTTGAATGCATTAGAGAATAACACATTACACAGTTATTCTTACAAAAATCCTAATATTTTCTCCACAACAAATGACGTTGCAAATCTCTTCACAATGCTCCTTGCACAACAACAGCCAAGTCACATTAATAGAGAACTACCACTAAAAAGTCGATATCAGTCGGTTTTCGTGGAAAATTCTTTGGTATATAATTTCTTAAATAGAACAGAATCGCCACCAGCTAAATCAACAGTAGCAACAACGACTACTACTGCTACTAATCAATACGAATATCAAGAACTGTGGCCAATTTCCTCTAAACAGTCGAAATATCAACTTAAATTTGGAATCGATACTATACTTGGTAGTTTGAATACAAATGAACACTTATTGAAGAAACCCTCCGAAGTAACAAATGATTTGAAAAAGTTATTTGAAGTGAAAACAGATCAGTTATCAGTAAAAAATACAACTTGTATAATGACAGCAACTGAACCAGAATCTAACTGTGTAAATATATATTCTAATGAACAGAAAAGTGTTCTGAATAGGGACGGATCTTTGATAAATGTGAATTTACCTTCATCTGAAATTATGAAAACATTGTCTATGACTTTTTTAACACATCAATCTCCGACATTCCTCTCCTCTTATGATCATCAGCAACATAGTTGTTCTCCACCAACTTCATCTATACAATCATCAATACCACTGCAATCTTCTTTGTTTCTTTCCTATGGTTCAATTCCTTTTACCAATAAAATTAAAAAATCATCCATTTCATCTGGTTCTTCATCATCTTCTTACTTATCACCAACAATACAAAAAGAACAAATATATTTCCATAACACTCCTGGTAAACTATTGTTAACTCCACAACTACCCACCAATATGATAAAATCTGCAGAATCTTTAACCGTAAAAATACATAAAAATTCTGATTCAAAAGCGTTAGATTATAGTTATTTATCGGATGATCAAAGTGGAAATTCTGTGAATGTGAGTTCATTTATTTGTCACAATGTCTGTTCGTTAGTATGACGATGTAAAATGATTATAACTAGGTCTGTATACTTTACGCTTATCATTGAACTTGTAATTTGTACTGTGTGAATGATTTTCAATTTCATCTGAAAGTAGATATAGAATGAGGAGAAATTGTGCTATGAATGTAAACATGCATTTAACTTATTACTTTGGAATTACAGACTTCCTAGAATGTATTCCGATAAAACTGCAAATGGTGATTGTTATTCTGTCTCAACCAAAATTAAGACCAAATTCATATTTATGGTTAGAAGTTCAGGTTACTCAATACAGCTTCCAAAGATATTATTGCTAAGCTATTCACCTCATAAATATAGTTTCGTCATGATAACAATAACAGATTTAAAATACTGAAATTCAGTTTTCTAATGAATACTGGAATAAATTAAAATTAAGAATTTGAATGAGGACAGTAGTGTTTATTTTACTTATATTTGTATGTAGTTTTAACCATGAACTGATATCATTTATCAAAACGAGAACGAAACAAGCGGCTGATCCATTGTGATTCGCGTACGAACGTGCATATTCCATTACATCGAATTGAACTAAAGACGTTTCAATGACCCTTCAATATTGATTTATTTGGTTTAATCGGCTATAACTTTTTATAACAAATCCAAGTAATCTGTATCGTGTTTCCCCACTAATGGAGACACTTATGATTTAAATAGATGGTTTTTGAAGAATTGTTCGATTTAAAGACAATTTTCATCAAGGATTCGTCCAACAATTATTCTTTGGAACAGATTTCACGGTTATTCAACTGTTTCTCGCCATTCACTACGGTAGTCTCTTATCACGTTAATTGGTTTCATTGATCCGGAAGCATTCCGTTTTTATTTTATTTTAATTTTTGAGTTCCAGTAATCTTCTATGCATGATCACTTCTGATCTGTTCTTTTGAAACCGTATTTTCCGGAGTTCAGTCTCCCTAACTACCACTAATTTGACTCCTTTGGTATTTATCTCGTTAAGTTTATGCTGCTGTACTGATGTGATATGACAGCTTGGCCTGATACACCATTATAATAGGGTTTATTCAGGTTTCCGAAGATTACTTTAACGCATACCTATACTCAAAAAATAAACAAAAGAATTATTGAAATACTTGGTACTGATAAGTTTGTCCTAAAAATTTAGTTCTTCGAAGAACGTATTGATGATTCATGTAACTATCTTACAATCAGAAATCACTTCAGTAATCCATCCAAAACAGAAGGCCCTTAAAATTAGCTGTTTTTCATTTGTTTTGTTTTCGCTAAACCGCTGACTTACAATTTTATGATTTGAAATATATGAAGTGATTTGAATCAAATGAATTGGATTTACTGATTTATCAAAAGAATTTAGTGAGAGTATACCATCTACCAGATAAATTTAGTAATAGAGTACTGATTTAATACTTAAGATTAATAAATAAATTTATAGGAATCTAAAAAGAAAACTTTGATCAGTCAGAACATGCTGACCAATTTTATGTTGCTTAATCCTCAGAGATTATCAATTTCTATCAATCATACTGGAAAGTGGAGATTAACATGACTTCATATCTTGACGCAAAACACTTGATGATAGATGGTTTGAGGCAATCACGAGGTAGGTGTAAACCTAATTTT
>NW_017386032.1:418862-443918 GCF_000237925.1 Schistosoma mansoni | reverse complement strand
ATTTTTTTTATTTTGAATCGTAAGTACTTTGGACATGATTCAGTTAGCGATTATGAATCTTGTTGTGAACTGGTGAATTTTTTGCTACATAATAATTTTAAGCATTAAATCTTTATTCTATTTAGATTGGTAATTCACTTTTTAAAAGCTCGGTTTATCTTAATATTTCCTGTCGCAGAAGGAATACCATTGTAGAATCCAATAGCTACATCAAGAAACTAGATCCTATTATCATAAAGGTAAATAAATAAAAGTGATAGGATATCGGAAAACCTTTTCTGAAAGTGACTGGTATTGACTGAAAGATCAATGAAGATAATGTATCACTGGAAGATCTCTTCATTCTAGTTGATCACACATTAATTGCTTTAAATAAGATAGAACTTGTAACCACTAAAACGAATAAGGTAATGTTCATCTACTAAGTTTACGTTTGATAGTCCACATTTTAGACGGTAGTGGATCTTTCAGATGTTAAGTTAGATTATAGTTATTTAGAATTTCCCTTAGAAAAAACCCAAAATCTAGTGGTTTTACTCATACTATACTTATTTTTCTACGAGTGTAAGTGTACGTATATATATCCGACCATAAATTGTAGAAAAGTGTTTCAATTATTTAATCAAACAAATTATTAGGTTTATTTACTTTTATGCAATCATGATATATTAGTATCGAATCGTTATATACAAAAGAACGATAGCATCAGACTAGAATGAATTAGCGTTGTTACCACATGTCTTCGAAGTAAGCATGTGAAATACACGGTAGACAATTAGGTTTAGTAGTTGTTACATAATCTACTGAAAATCTGATATAGATCAGGTGATAGTTTGAATGGAACAGTTTTCTTCCGATTTATATATATATATATATAATGCATTTCATGTTGTATACCTTTTTATTCTCAGAAAAAATCTCGTGAATGTATATATATATTAAGTACTTTTAATGTTTATCATTTTTCCTTGCTATAAAACCATTGTAAATTATAGTAATCCACCTATAAAATGCTGTGAAATTTCGCAATAATTTCACTTTTTGAGAATTGTTGCTTCCACTTCTTTAGATTAGTTGCAAAACTTCCACTATTTTAAGAGCATTTTTCTACATTCTACTAATGAAACTAGTTTCAGACAACCCATTAAGAAAACGAAACCCAAGCTGAAACTTTCGTTAAATTCATAGTACTCAGCATTTCATTTTGAGAGATTTATTTATAGAATGTAGGTTTGAACTCATCAATGACAATTAGAGTTTAACATTGTGAGAAGTGGAACAGGAATTATTGAGAGTAAATATCTACCTCTTGATTATGAGTCAGTTGTCAAAGTGTATCGTGAACATAACAAGACGTGAAGATCTTATATTCTACCCGATAAGGAGTCGGACATGAGCACTGTTAAAAGTTGTCATGTTCTTACAATACGACTACTCACCAATCTCTGTTTCACAGTGGTTTTTATTTAGGTGTTTGTTCTGAATAAAAGATGACTGTAAGTCGAATAATCTTAACACTAATATACCTTAAGAAAAACCGTATACGTCAATCCTCCAAATGAAGAAACTGTTAAGAAAACCACAATAATCCTTCCAGGAAAGAATACGAACTAAAATGACCATAGTTATTGAAATCTATAAAATTCAGTGAGAATTCTGTCAAACAGCGTAAATATCAAGCGGTAATTAATGGATATTAACTTATATATATTTATTACCTAGTTGAAGCATCTTGTCAAAAAAAATCGGTAAAAAGTCAAATAACATTCGATTTAAGAAACCTTTAAACATTATTAAAAGCAGGTAAAACCCATAAATAGACAAAATCTGGAAGAAAAAGTGTATCTTAGCGTAAAGTGCGGGACAGTATGGTATAAGGACAAACTTAAAATAACCTTGACGAATTTCCAGTCAGTCAGAAAACAGATCTTATAAACGGATGATTTACGAAAAAACAAATACCAGTATTTCAAAATGTAAATAACTTGAGTACGATAATAAGTACAATAAATACAATAGTAACGGGAATCACATTCTCAGTCAATAACAATTTATAATGGTATCTTATCTACCAAGAAGAGAGAAATAATATCAAGTTATTAAACATAATAATTCATGAATGGCAATAATATTAGAAAGAAATAAGCTCGAAAGTGAAGAATAAAACTTCCATTCAAAAAACGTAACCAAGAGAATTGCTGAAACAAATTAAAAGTGGTTTTCTAACCTTTAAATAAGTTTAATGTGTCATTTAAACTTAAAGTTCGTTGCTCCAGTAATCATAGTCTAAAAAGTTGAAGTAATTATTTCATTAACATCAATCAACAGAATAAAATGACCTAACTACAGAATCTGGATCATTAATTAGACATGATATTATCCATGATTGTATGCAGCGCACTGATTATAAGGTATATTACACTATCAGAACACAGGAATTGTAAGCAGAGATGATGGTGTTTAACAGTGGAATCCAGCTAGAGGCTACCAGGAATCAGTAGCTAAGTGGATAACATGACAGTGTTCGAAGCGAACGATATTGGGTTCGAATACCGGAGCGAACGCAAACTCTTGGATGCGGGTACATCCAACTGACGAGTCCAAAATAGGAAGAAACGCGCGTTATGGATTTTACTACTAGCCACCATCATCTCTGCTCATAATACTTGTGACTCAAGGCAATGTTGAGGCAATCCTCATAGGATGTACATATGCCAATAAGAGACTGATTATTTACAGTCCTAAACATCAATGGGAAAGTTCAAACAGCCAATACAAAAGTGAATGATAACATAGGAAATTCGCTAAACTATTTCCTGTAGATTTAGGCAAAATAAGTTTACTGAAAAGTTCAGGTATCACCATGAATGAAAGTGGACACATCCAGATAGTATAATGTGATAGGATGAAAATTCTAAAGCTCCAGTAATTTGGATGGAAGGAGAGTTTATAAAAAGCTTACATTTATAGGCCTAACGACAAATATATGCGAATAAGAGGATTTCATGTTAACAGCACATTTGCAGAAAACATTTCTGCGAGGTTAAATTAAAAGATGACTGAGAATCAGTACTATAATAATAAGAGGAAGTTATTTGGTTAAGTTAACGTGACTATGCACAAAAAATTTAATTCAGAACTTTATCAAGTATTTAATACTGAAATTACCATTTCTGGTAACTCAAAGCAAGATAATCGTTGATTAAATCTTACGGACAGTTAAAGTTGTTTTTTATTTTATGAAATATAAACCTATCACTCCAAATAATCAATAATAATTCAACGTTTGAACCATAATCACTGTTTGCTGCTATGGTTTCTAACAAAATAAGCCAGCTGATGTAACACCATTTAGATTCATGGTAATCAAATATCTCAGAGATTTTCAAAGGCGATAAAAAGAATTTAGTTGAGAGTTTGTAGTATACTGAAAATGAGTATTTTTTCAGTCGTTTACATTGTGTGCAGCACTCAATCTGAATACGGGACAAAAGAAAAAGGTGTTATGAAAAATTAAGCGAAAAAATATCGATCAAATTAGAATGTTTATAAACTGATCCAGTGATGATATACGTACATAACACTGCAAGAATATTTACTCTTATAACTAGTTAAGCACACTGTGTTTTTTTTCATATCAGATTATTTCTTTCCATTTCTAAAATGAAGACGATTAATGTATATAAGGCAAATAATTCAGAGAATAAAAACTGCGACATTTCTACATAATGTTAAATTGGTAGTCATACTTATAAATAACAGAGGAAATTCATCTACTAAGATCAACTTTGTACAGAGAAAATGAACTTATTTAGTTATGGTGTGAAACTCGACAACAGAAAGGTGGGATGCACCTATATAATTTTGGAGACTGTTGAATTTCATTGAGATCCTGGACCGATATAAATCAGACTACCACTGATGTCCAACATTCGCGTATGAAACCGAAGGTCCTTGGTTTGACCCCCGAGTTTGGGGTTGTGAATATGCATTGCCGGGGAGTGACATACTAGGATGAAATGCTCGTCCAGTGCTCCCAGCTTTTTCCATAGTTGACTAACCTTGGCCGTTTCATGATTTCAATAAATGTCTATGTTATATTCTTGTCACTCACCTCGGTATATGCTTAATTGTTGTAAATAAATTAATATTTTTACTGTTGAATAAACTTTGTTGTCGGATGCTTCAGCGAGTATAACAATCATCATCTGTGAACCAAAATTCTACGTAAGTAAAAAACAATGGAATTTACACTAAAAATCGTATTCTACTGCTTACAGTAATCATTTCTGGGAGTTTTCATTAAATTTTGTATGGATCACTGATATACGTTTACATTATTCAGAACCCAATGAAATTTATTTATTGTGAGAAACCTTTCCTTAAATTTACAGTAAAATAGTGCTTTCTTAGTTCCTAATAGGAACTGTATCCAACAATGTAACCTCAGTTGAATGTAACCATAATTATTTCCTAATGACATTACCAAATAACACTTCTTAAGTTTTTTTAAATGTATCAAATTAAATAACAGTGAGTAATGATTCGAGTCATTTTTGTCATATGAGATTCCCTCTTTACAAAGAATGGTAAATATTTAATCTTTTTAGTTAATACCTGAAAATTCGTAGTTTGTGAGGTACAACAACGATTGAAATCACAAACATTTATTCCAGTATTTATTGAAAAAATTACGTCGTCTGGTTCATGTCTATATGTAGAGACAAAGAGGGGAATCTTTATTTTATTTTAGAATTTCGAAAACTTCTCCTTCATCTATTTATTCATACAACTTACAATTTTAAGCGGTTTAAAAAAATTATGTTCATTAATATCAGCTACAAAATTAATTAGTGAAAACTAGATGGAGTTTTGTTCTCTCAGATGGACTGTTTGGTCGTGGAGCTTTCATCGTCCTTCTTAACGGTATCATCAGCACAGAGTTGGGCTAGTTAAATAGGATTTTGTAGCTAATGATGTGCTGATGATGTTGGTCAGAAGGACGATGAAAGCTCCACGAGCAAACCATCCATCTGAGAGAACAAAACTCCATCAAAATCATCCATTTGAGCTACAAATCTTCTCCACCATCAGTGAAAACTAGATTTATCAATATGTCATAACAATAATGATGATAAGATGGATAGTGGCTAGCAGTGGAATCCAGGACGCGCGTTTCTTCCTATTTAGGACTCGTCAGCTGGATGTACCTGCATCTCAGAGTTGATGTTCACTCTGGGACTCACCCTCTGGGATTCAAGCAAACAATACTAAGTGAATTTAACATTAACTGTTAGAAGATTTAATCCGATTCCAATTTATTACGCTAATGGATCATGTATTTCTGATAAACTTCTTCTCACTGCTTGTGTAAACGTATTTCAGTAGTTGAAGTTACAAATATTTACGTTATTCAGTTAATGGACAATAATCAATGTCAGGAGGTTCAGCCATTAACACTAATAAAATGAAATCGAAACACAATCATTAGGTTGACTGACTTAACACTTCAATGAATTCCGCTTGGTGTAAGTTAGTTGTAGGCAGTCAGTATGTTACCATTTCAAGACACCGACTACTATAAACATCTGTTTTTCAGAAAGCCAGAATACCTCCTAAACTAACACCTAATGAGATCTTACAAATGGTATCGATTCTTCCTTATATATAATTCATTTCTCATTGTCTGGAAAACGAATTACCATATTCTTATATCAGGTTAATTTAAAACATAGATAGTCTATAAACAACATTTGTTTCTTGCCGCAGCAGATTCATAAATAATGCTCTGGAATGCTCTATATACAATAATAAATTTGTTCAAATACACAGCATTCTTGAAGATTTTGCTAGTTTTAACTGGTTTCTTAGTTTCTTCAGATGTTTAAGGAATCAGCCCATAGAACACGAATGTATCTATCGTATGGGAATCCTTGCATACTTTTTGTTATTGTATTTCTTTTACATATGAAATAGAGTAACATAAGTAATTATCAAGTTAAACTTTGGTAATGATACTTGAAATAAATAAATGTTTAATAAAATTCCCATCACCAATGTAACCACCGCATCTTCGATTTCATTTCTTTTTTATTCTTCCAGACTTCATCAACGATTGATTTGTTAAAATGTATTGGTCCTGTTGAATTTATCAACAATGGTGCTGGAATTAAAAATCCATTGGCATGTAGCACGAAATTTGAGAGGGAATGGCTAAATCGTCTTTATGGTAAGTGTCTGATTGTTGATCACCGGTCTGCTTTGATATCTGAGATACCTATTCTCCTTACCATTTATCTTGTAACTTTTTTCTCTGATCTCTCTTAGTCTTCTTATGTTTATTAATATCGAAGAAAGTGTTGCGTCTGAATTAAGAGAGGTTGCATGCTTTTAGCATTACTCAACATTTACTTTTATGATTCGTAAATTATCGTATATTACTTATTATTCTGGGCTTTTGAGAAAAGATTTTGTTGTGCTGCAGAGAGTGCTGAAAGACGTTAGTAAGGTTTGCTATGAATCTTTTGAGGTCATTATGAATATGGTTGTGGATAGATATTTAAAATATTGTAAGCTACTACCAAGTGTTATTTTATTAGATACTAACGATCCACTCCATTCATACCTTTTTACTTATTTATCTTCCGGTAGAACGAGCTGCCATTAGAGTTTGTGCAAAAAGAGGCAGTAATAGATCTTTCTTTGTCCTGGCAACATTAAACACCTTTCTATTAATTACTTCATTCATTATTTCAACTCTTTCTGAAGTTTAAAATTACATCATTGTCATTTTTCTTCAATTCATATCTTCCTTTATTACCATTAATCTATTTTCAGTTGCTTCATTACATAACCATCTAATGTCTGTTAACTCTATTACTTCTAATCACTATTTCAATGTTCTGGAACTTTCCCTCCCAAACTTTATTAATCCGAAACAAAATTTCTTATGACTTTATTAACTTTATCCGAATCTTCATTACATCATGATACATGAATTCACCTTTAATCACCCTCGTATGTATAAGAATGTCAATACCTGCAATAACGTTTATTTACAAATTTAGGTTGTAAGCAGCTGATGAGAACCTAACAAGATAAAATGAATTCATATTACTATGCACCAATCTTCTTTCTTTCTGTCTTTAAAAGTATTAAAGCTCTACGATACTGTATTTAGCACATGTACTCTGCGACGAACAGGTCGTGAGATCTGACCTAATCAAAAAGTTATATTTGTGAACATGTTGATAATTCACAGTTGTGTAGGTCCCATAATCCTGAAAACATTTCATTTGATTCTAGACACTTTATTCACCGATATCACATATATTTGTATGCAGTTATCGATTGCTTTTTTGTGGTATAAGAAGAGTAAGAAAAACTTGTTGAAATATTGAATGCTGACAATAGTATTAAACGTATAATATTAAATGCAACCATTCTTATTACTATCGTCAATGTAGGGTGGTGGAGATGGTTAAGGTTTATTTAAACTACAAATCCATCTAAGTCATAAACCACTGAAAACCTGGAAGCAGTATACTGATGTTTCATTCCAATGTGCTACTCCTCATCAGTGCGCACTCACTACTCTGCGACTGGAAATCTGATCCAGGTACATGATTTCAGTGGGATTCAACCATCATCACAAACTCATGATGACATTTATCGTGTACCTACTATGACTAGCTTTGGTATGAAACTTCTAAAGTTCTAGGAAGAAACTATGACCAGAGGAGTTCAACTTTTTTGAGTGTGAGGAAGTTATTGACCGAAGACAATAAAAGATGGACCCGAAATATCGTGGATCGACTAAAGTTAGACCTGCACGCCATTGAATGCAAGCTCGGTGGTCTATAAGCTAGATGTTCTGGCACGAGACTGAGGGTGGTGAATTCGGTTCTTGGCTATGGACTGGTGAGTATCCACTGGTGATGAGCATTATACTGGGGCAAAACAAATATCCACTGCTCCCAAGCTTTCAATGGTTGCGTAACTCAAATCAGTTTTTAACTTCAATCATTATTACTACTACTATATTTTTAAGACTCTCTATGTCAGTAATTTGATTTGTAGAACTTCAAGACAGTTATTTATCTTTCTAAAAACTTGTTTGTATGATATATTTGTGACATTAATAGATTTAAAATTTCTATCACTCATTTATTTTACACTTACTTATTACTAAGTTTTGTCATCACATCTGGATGAGTATGAATATAATTTACGGTATATATAGAAGCCAAATAGTCTATTTTCTGACTAGTTCTAACTCATCAATTTAATCACTATATGTTGGCATAAGAATATATGGATCTTATACTCAATCACGTATTAAAGCGGCTGATGCTCATTATAAGGAGTCTCAAACTAAAACTAGGCGTTTTTCTTCTCATTTTATGGTTCTTTAGAGGGCAATACTTTGTGAGGAAGGTTACTTTCGAACTATCCTATTCATCGAATGAACTCATTTAGGTTTCAGAATCAGTATACAAGCATTGTGTTGAAAATTAAGCATTATCAAAAATACTATGAAACAAACTCTGAACACAAATCTCATCAAATATAGTTAACAACTTAATAATAACATCTGAAGTCATAGTCTCTGGTAAAAGAAGTCATTTAAGAAGTCAAGCTATGGTATAAACCAATATTATTATTTTGCTAACGCGAAATACAAATGAGGATTTTTTCGACAGGTTGCTACACCTCTTGAAGTTAAGTGTTTTCAAACTGTGAAGGGAAATCATTTAAAGTTACCGATTCACTTGAATTATTATTCTAAGATCTAATTACCTTTAAAATGTTGTTTCATTCATCTCTGACTGTTTTAGGAGCGGAAACAAATAATCGATAAACAGAAGCTTAAACAAATATATAAATGCATTTTTTCGGTATCTTCATAACAATCAGATATTGTATTCCTTCGTACAATTGCATTAGTTTCATGATCCCAGTTGAAATCTAGCTACATAAGCTGAAGTGTTAGTAAACATTGATTACTCTACTGAGTGATTCAGTGTCCCACAATTATCTACCATAGGACCAGAAGTGTTGATTTATCGTTATCTCTACACTTCATTGAATGTATTTGGAAACAACAATAAGTGTTGAAAATAAAATATGGCTCCTGTTCTTGGATTGATCACAATGTTTTATATTGCCAAGTGAATGAATATATAAATGTAGACATTTGAACTTCGAAGTAGTAACTAGCCAGCAGCATCTTGCTTTTGCATCTTAAGGCTTCTACGTTTAGCCTAGTGTACAGTGGTGGCTTTACACCATTGAGGGTTCCGCAATAAAAATCGTGTTTTTTAATTCTCTAGTTTTAGATTTAAAATAACTATGAATTATATCGATATCGGTAAAAAGTCGTTTCTTGCTAAACAATTTCATTTATTAATAAGAAAACTTTTGGTTTTTGTAGTGACTAGAACAAATCTCTTATCCTTTCATTAGTGGTTTACTAATATGAGGTCATTGTTAATTATTTATTGTTGAATATACGAAACACTTTTAAAGAATTTCTTTAATTGGTCAATGTCCTTTTGTTTGAAAAGAAACGTTGAAGGGAAACAAAGTTTCAATTAATTCCAAATGATTTACCAACAATTTTGTGTAATAAAAAATTTACTGAACATGATATCATCTTTTTCTCAAGGATAAGATATACTGACCTTGGTTTCGAAATTCAAATTTAAATCAGATGTGATTATACGCTAAGTGTTTCTGTTTTAATTTATCAGTTTTCTCCAAAGATTACTAAAAATCTGAAATATATCATTGGTTGGTTTGATCTTTAACAAGACGATAAATTGCTGTATGGTTTACACAGATGATGGGTTTCAACTGAAAAATATGTAAGCCTCTATTCACTAACAATGAATTCTAAAGCTAAAAAGAATTTTAATTATTTACCCGTACTATCAATGAACGTGTTGTGAAATGACAGGATGCACTATCGATTTATTTATCTCAGTGAAAGGAAGTAAACTAATAATTGCCCATAATTGTGAATTAATTTATGATCTTGTCTTTTACATGGTGAAAAGCTATCGGTGAGAGAATGTCATTTAGCTAATACGATGAAAGGAGGTTCTATTTTGAAATAACGGCAATTTTTCGGACAAGGTCTGGTTAGGTGGTACAAATGAATCATAGGTCTGGTAAAATTTACTTTGCTGCTAGCCAGATACGTCCCATAAATATCCAAATTGTTAGATTTCGATCTGTGTATTTTGTTTGGATCTTCATGGGAATTTTTTGAAGGTTTTCTAATTCCTTCTTAAGAGTATTCTTTTTGCATACTTCCTGATATTTTGGAGTATTTTTCTTAAAGCAGGTTAAATTTAAGTGTTTTTGACAGTTATGTTTCTTACTAATCAACACTAAACTGCTTATTCATAAAACATACATCATGACACGTTATGCTTAAAATGTCAAACAGCCTATTTGATCCAGCTCATATTTTTAGATATGTCACAGAACAATACTTACATAAAGACCGGTTATCTTTTACCCATCTACCAGAAAGTCAAGAAATAACATAGATATCTTTGAATTCATATTCAGTATTCATATTAACAAAAATGTAAAAATAGCATTCAGATAATCACTAGCAGAAACAATTAATATAAACGTTCTGGAATCTTATGCAATTGTCAAATTTAATTTGTATATTCAACTTTGTAAAATTTAAGGTGCTAGAAAGCTTTAAATTTAAAAAAATTTATTTATTTATTTAAACACATAAACATTGGTACAAAGGAGCACCAGATAGATATGCACCACACAAATCTCATTTGATTTGTGTGAAGGCTGTGATACTGCCCAGGTGCCCAAACCGAAACAGGTGGTTTTCTTAGGGCACCACACCCGGAGCCATTGACCTAAAGATCTGATCCACAAGGCAGTGGGGCATCGTAAGGAGATGCAGTCCTATGGTAGGCGGTGATCAACAATCGGTTCATACGCCATTTGTTTCCTCAAGATACTGGAGCCCATGTGCACCATTGGTTTGGAATCAGGGTTTTCCAACTCCCCTAGGTGGACTTTCTGTGTCCACCAACCTGGTTAAAGCGCCAAACGTTCACTTTTTGTCCTCTCAATTTTGTAAGCAACACCCCCGCCTCGAGAAGGCAGTGAGTAGAACTTTCCTGGCAGATGCTATATACGCGTGGCCATATAAGAGCATTTCGAGAAGGAGAGCAAACTCTCCCCACTCTCAGCCGTACCAGGGCATTTGGGACATTTGGTTAATAAAGTTCACTTTGAATAGTTACCTTCTTGTATATCAGTTCATATTTTTACATTATTTGTATTGACTTTGATTTAGCTCTGTTCAAAACAATTTGTCACCTAATAAATTTGATGTGTTCCTATTAATATTCACTTTCAGAAACCTATTCTGGTGAATTACTTGGTGTATTGTTAATCAAGTTTTCATTTGTTTTCAGCGTATACAAATTAATCAATCAAAATTATTTTCTGTTTACAATAAATAAAATCTCAATTTATTTTTTATATAAGTATATCTATGGAAAGAACATATTTACATGATGGAACAAACTACTTTCTATAGACTAATTTACATAACAAAAATAATGTTACTTATTTAACAATATTTAATAATTGTGGTCAAATAGAAAAACTGGAGATTCATTTTATCGTTACAAAGCTAATGAAGGTGGATCAGATCAATGTCACGTGGCAGACTCTTCTTAGTGCACATGACATTGATCGGCACCCAGTGGTCAATCAATTGTAAGTACATCTCAGTCCCACAGGAGGTCAGCCGCGGCCCGGTTATCCCAGTGGTAACGTCTCTGACTGTGAAGCTGGGTGACACCGGATCGAATCTGTCAGGGAAAATCAGTCCCCTTAAGATTACGGGTACAACTTGCTGACGAGTGCTAAGTAGCACGAAACCTAGGTTCAGAGTTTCCTGTTGACTATCCCTAACCACCACCTTAAGATGGATTAGGTTTTAAATTTTAATAGATAAACAAAAACTGTTTGATTACGTGATAGATTGACATTCACAGTTTCAATTCTGTTCAGAAGAATGTTAATATTCTATATTGTTGGTAACTTGTTGAAATGAAGGAATTAATTCAATTTTTATTAACATTAAATCACATCCAATAAAATGAGTACTGGAACGGTATGCCCTGTTTTTTATATCAACTACAAAGACAGTCATCAATATGATTATCGTTTGTGCCATACCTGATTTGTAGGTAGGTTTTGAACGAACAATTGCTAATAACAATTCTCACTTTTCCAAATCTTTAATCAGAGCGGCAAAAGTCCAGATAAACAGTTACAAGTACTTTTGATTATTCTGATTCATAATTCACATGATCATACACTCAAGGTAAAAGACAGCAATAATAGCAAAGTTTATATATTTCAAAAGGAACGTAAATTAGATATATTATGATGAACCAAAAAGTAGATATAATAATCATTAATAATTCAAGAGGGTATGGAGTTAGAATAAAAATGGTCATATCAAAAACCAGCTTTCTGACAAATATTCATTCAAGCTAAATAAACTAAATCGGCCATGAAATCCCTACCGAAGTTTCACATTTTCCTTTGTTTACCCCTTCTAAACTAAAATACTATAAAAAATGACACAATTTCATTATTAGTTAGTATAGCTTTTCAAGATGAAAAGTAGTTTTGGCGTGTATAATGTTAAATTACGGGATAAAAATTATGAGTATTTTCTCATTCACGATGTTGCCGGTTCATTGTAATAAAAAAAACCATTCGTCGTATAGCATTTCAAAAATATGTAGTCAAAGTAATATAAGTTTTGAAGTGAGATTTGACTTGGAAATTGCTTTTATAAAAAAATGAACTTTTTTGCAGTATCTTTGCGATCCATCTTATCAAGTTAGGCAATTGATTTCATTGAAAGTTGATTGAAGTGTAATTTAAAAAGCCTCATATTTCAGCAATTTTAAGATCTTTGATAGTAGCTGGTTTTTAAAAGTTTGTCGATTACCTAATAGATCAGAGGGGGTTTTGTGGAGAATTTAGTATTTTCACAGTTGAAATCATGAGTCGATTGAAGCTACACCACCATCGAAAACCTGAAAGCACTGGACGGCCGTTTTGTCCTAACTACATACCAGTGAAAATATAATTGTTTCTTACGTAATGATAGTTTAATCATGTAAATGTAATACATTTAATGGTGTACAAGTATTTCTCAAGACATAATTAGCTACAAAATAACTTTGATCGTATATCATAATCTAATTATGTCTAGTACTGTTTTGATGGATTGAGCATTTTCATATCAAACCAATAATGATTAACGTTATACGCCTTTTAAGGTGTAAAAGAAATAATTCAAAACAAGTTTAATCTCTTTCGGTCTTATAGATCAATACAGTGGGATATTAACAGCAAGCATTAAATCCTCTTTATTAAAAAAATACATACGCCATGAGAGTGAAAATTTGTAATAAATGCTCCAATTTCTAAGGGTAGATATCAGTAGACACGAATGTCCCATTGACTTCAGTTTGGATTCATGGCAACGTGTCAGTATTGGATGTAAAATACTTATCTGTATCACCGCTGTTGATTTTAAGTTGTATTTTTAAAACCATCAGTTAAACTCGAATAACGAAGGCTTATAAAATTGTGGTCTATAACTGTTAAAATGGTGTTTTTCAAGTAATCAACAATAGGGTATAGTGGTTAACTATAAAGTCAAAACTATCATGTTTACACTCTTGAATAGCACCTTATTTTCAGAACAAATGTTGTTATAGTTATCATCTTTAAATTAATCAATGCTCCTTTTCTTTCGTTTTTATTTTTCTTGTTTTCCTTAGCTTCTCAAGTAGGTCCAAATGAATATGTTTGCAAAGCGTGTGGTAAACGTTTCCAATTATTGCGTCTTTTAACACGACACATTAAATGTCATAGTCAGTTACACAGATATTTATGCAAGTTTTGTTTCAAAGGATTCAATGATACATTCGACTTAAAACGTCATACCAGAACACATACAGGTATGTTTAATAATTTACAATTTCAAATAATTTGTTTTACATATCTAAGGTTTTTCACTTGGTAACACAGGTAAAGACCAGTGACAATCTACTTGAAAATATGAAGGAGTGTATAGTGATGACATGTATTTTTCTTAAATATCAATAAACCAACTGTTTAGTGATTCAATGACTAGGTCTAGAAAAAGTCATAAGTAGAAGTAAAAGTATAATGTGTTCTACATATGATTTAAGATAGTCACCTATGGACTTCTATGGACATCTAGGAATCTGAATGTTATTAAAGCTTTAGAACATTTGGAAAAAAAAATTAATGATAACGTAACCTTGAGTTTAAACTTTAATATCGAAACAGTTTGTCCGATCGTCATATCTATACCTAACTCTCGTTTCTGAATGGTTTGAATTTAATTTTGTTCATGCATGTGTATAAAACCGCTTAACCCAAGTAAGACAGTTCAGCATAATTATTTTCAATAATTCCTGGTTTATGAACAAAAATATTGAAAAGCTTACAGAGGATAAGCAGTTTAAATATCACCTATGCAGACTGAGTTAAAAATGTCTGGTAGAATGGCTTTTATAATCCGGGATTATAATTGATATTCTAGGTTGTGATAGGACTCAAACTGTTTATCGCAAACTTATGTTGATTTACCGTACTTCTATCTTTAGATGAAATGTCTCAATGGTACAATATGTTGGATGCCTTTTTTCTTGTATTTCCATTCAGAGTCAAGTTTACGTCGCACTTGATGATCGTATGTTATTATTCAATGAAGCGGTTTTACAAACAGTTGGAGCATTCAGGAGGTAATTTTGATTGGAGACTGATGCCAACTGTAGAACCAATGAAAATCTATGGAGCCACTATACAACAACCGCATTCCACTTTGAGATCTCACACCAATGCAAGCCCACTCGGTGAAAATCACTGGCTAAATAGACTTAGATTTCCACGACACCGCCTAGATTAATAATGACCATGAGACAACTGGTGACTAGTTTCAAGATAAATTTTCAGAATTTATAATTTGAATCCGTGATCTGTGAAATCATCGAATTCTGAATTGAGATTACAATCTGACGTAACGCGTAATAAACGTGCTTCATCTTGAAGTGGTTACACGTGTAAACAGTAGATTATTAGATTACATCTGAATTGTACCTTGCTCGGTGGGTGACCCAAACATTCTAGACACGATTATGAGTGGGTTTGTGAGTATCCGTTGGTAAGCAGTATCACATTACGACAAAACAGCTGTCCAATCCTCTTTTGTTTTCAATGATTTATTACTTGGAGTTATTTCCTGATGAAAATTACTCTCAAAACCAAAGTTTATACACCATATACTTTGTGTACTTTTTCCAAATTGTCTTAGACACTGTGTACCTAACAACTCAATTTATCTCCCAAAGTAAATCAACTTACTTAGTCAATGGAAAAAAAACTCTACAAATCTAAATATTATTTCTGTGTGTAACGTAGATTTTTTTAGCATGGTCAATAAGGCTTGACAATAATTAGTGTATATGAGTATACATTTAAATTACCACTCTCTTTTTTCTATGATTTAAATAGATAAAATTATTTTTAGCAGTCTGACACGCACATTCACATCCATCTTACAACGTGTAAGAAGGAACTGTAGATTTGTTTTTCTTAGCATAGATCTTACTATTGGTCAATATATTTCGTATTTTTGCTTGTTTGAGTAAATGCGAACAAACAGTATGCGCAATTTATGTTACGGTAGTGAAACTCTGTTTAAAAGTACACGACCTTGAAGTTAGCCAAATTTAAATGAAATATTATGTTGTCCTATCAAATCTAATTTGGCCATTAATTTACCTTGGTAAAAACTGTACTATCTCATGTTGATAGTTTTTCATGATTACTCACAATAAACTAGGTAGATTTTTTCGGCATCTTAGTAAACTATGACAGATGGTCAATGGATTTGGACCAAATCATTCACTCATGTCAAATAGTTCATTCTGAACAGAAGTACAATGATTATATTTGTTGTATATTTACTACTATTCAAGGCTAAAATAGTATCATAGTCATAGCATCACGCGCAAATTATATTAATCAAGATTATATAAAATGTATATTTGTTAATTCATCAACCCAAAAAGCATGTACCTCTCCAATTTATGCATTTGAAATGTTCAAAGTTACATTTTACATAGTATGTTGAATATATTGCCAAAAAATAAGATGGAATATTTTAGACATATGTGTTAAAAAAAACCCAGAAAAGGTAATAATGAACCCTATGAATAAATTTTTCCTATTACTTTAAGGTCATTAAACATTCATTTGAACAAGTGTGACGATTCAATTGATTTGAAGATAGTTTTCAATAGGAATAAGTATAATTTACAACGCTTTTGGAAGCCAGGGAAGATTGAGCCTAGAACACTTAGTTCTTGTAATGAAAATATGCCTGATCACTCTGTCAACAGTGAAACAATAATTTAGAATTTTGAACTTCGTTTAAATCATAATGAATGTCAATTAATATCACTGGTGATAAATTACTGATGATACATAATGATCAAAATGGTCTGTTATTGTACTCCTAAGCATCTGAGAAAAATAGGAACATTACTTTTAATAAATCAGATGTATAAGATTGAGGAATAGCTAATTCTGAAATAATGGAAAAAAATTTGCAGATTAGATAGATACTTATATTAGTTTCACGTCCTCTGAACCAAATAGTTTCATTTCAAAGATTTTGACTATCTTTATGGACAACTTCAATATCATTTTACGGCATATGATAAGTAGTACTAGCGCCCTAGTTATGAAACCAATGGTGCACATGAGCGTCTGGATCCTACAGGAATGAGTGGTGAATAAATATATTTTGGACATTGGATACCATTGGATTGCATCTCCTGATATTGTTTCATTGCCTTGTGAATTGGACCCTTTGATTTCGAGTTCCAGGAGTAGTTCCCTAAGAAAATCACCTCTTTCTGTCTGGGTGTCCGGGAATTACCCTAGCCTACACAGAAACAAAATGATAATTTGTGGTGAAAAGAAATTGTCCTCGTTCCACTTAGCTATTCACACAGTCGATGCTCACATTCATTTTGTTACATTCGTTTTTATTCAACGCTAAGTCACTTATCTATTCCCTTTTATTCCCATTTCAGTTTTATTTTTGAACTCACTCAGTAGCTCATTTATAGTAGAAGTCCCGCTTTGTCTAGACGATCTCAGGACCTTAGCACCAACTTTCGAGACAGTCGTTACTTAAGTCTGGACTCAGATTAATCACGTCGCGACCAGCTACCACTACCATTGTTGTGTTTATGACATCCTCTTTCTGAGTATCTGTCTGGACTCTGATTATGGTTTGGTTTCCCCTAAGCTTATCTTAGATGTTGGTAATTGAGAAAAGTCTCGTCCTTAACCAAGTAATATAAGGACATTAGCTGTAGTTTCATTTACAACCGAATATGAAACCAAGTTAGGCTCAACGCTAGAAGTCAGTCCCCTGGAATTAGGAGGTGAATGTTGGTTGCATATGATAGACTCCATAAATTCACATGGAGTTTCGCGGGACTTTCCGCTTATAAGCATTTAGTTTCTTCAGGCTTCTTATGAATCCTTGTGAAATGTCGACCTACTCCTGTTAATCGTAAGTTTGATAATAAACGTAGATTCTAACACGAGGGCGTTTCTCAGTTTGAGTAAGTACTGAGAAATCTGGTGGTTGAAGTGAGCTATGTGATTAAAAACAGAAGCTTCGTTTGGCAATTTCGAGAGGTTATTTCACCTCATCCGATCCACTGGCAACAAGAGGCCTGGTGTGAGTGAAAAATTCTGCGAAGCGAATAGAAACCCAATTAGTGGCATTCAGAGGTGTTTTGGATGATCAACAGAGTTTTTCGAGGAACAGTTCAGCTTGTCAGTTACTCCAGTAAATTGGATCAGACTGTGGTTAATTTATTGTCTGGTGGCGGTTGAATCTAAATAAACTGCAATTTCTGAAATGCCCAAAATCTCCAGGGCTAAAGACTTAGCCTTATTTCTTCTTGAGGATGGGGCGAACATTATGGTCAAGGAACCAGCTGTGTTGTTTGGAAGCAGAGTTCATTCCAACAGCTTGAAATGTGCTGGTCGTCGCCTCCATCTTTAGCGAGGATATTCGTAATCAATAAGACAACTATTGGTGGATAAATCTACTTCCGATTTCATCCAAACTGATGCCCTCCGTCGTACATGTAGATTGCTTTAAATACATGAAAAACTGACTCTTAAATAGAAGGCCTGTTTTCAAGTACATCACCACCTTTCTCACTAAATCCTATAGCAAACCCATACTTATTGTCGACTAACAATCATTGTGTTTCTTGATATCAGGGTTGCCTTCGAATCGTTGGACAGTCGGGGGTCCTAGAGATGGTACAACTCAGTGGATCAGTGACAACTCAGAATAGAAATCAAATATCTATCCTGGTGTAATTTCCTTTTGCATTGGTCATAAATATGGGAGGAACTTCTTTAACTAAAAGAATCCTGAATTTTCTCGTTTGTATTGCCAGTGGAGCTGTTCTTCCTGTCACATATTGTTTCTGTTAATTACTTTGTCAATTTATTTAGTATTATCATTTTTATTTTTACTACCTTCTCTTTAAACGTCCTCTCTTTTCCTCACAGTGTTATCCATACTTTATATGTCTCATTCTATTTCTTAGTACCTTGTTGTATCAGATTATGTTCGCTTAAATACATAAGTTAATAGATAAGCGGAAACTATTTTCACTACACAGAATTTAATATCTACTTTCTTACCGTAATACTGCCACTGATCTGATTAATTTCAACACCTAAATTGTAGCAGCGTCAATGCTTAATGCAGTTACAAATGAGATTTTATTTTCACATTCTTTTTAATAAAAAAGATTGCATTCGTTTAATAAAATTACTAAACTTCTACAAACATGAGTCCTCTCCTTAGTACTCTGTATTTAAAATTATATACGTTAAGATTTTTGAGCGTTTTACGTAACTCACCTATAAATGTCAGTGATTACTGTATTTATTCTAAACTACAAAAAACAAATTCACTTTTCAAAGACGTATACCATACAACTGGTCGGTAGGTGTGGTCAGAGATATTTTTTGATTCATTTCATGTAGAAAACAAATGACTGATAGACAATTTGTTGATACATAACTGGTATATGGTAAAATAGATTTGAAACTTTCAGATTCATCTTGAGAATTTGATAACAAGCTTTTATTTTAAACTTCCAAGTAATTACAATATTCTATCCTAATAAAAACCCATGACTTCGACGATAATGACGGTTACACTTTGATGCTAAGTAAAAATACCCCATAACACTGATTAATTTAAGGTAAAAATTAGTAGAATTTGGTGTTACAGGAAATAAACTACTAACCAGGTTCAGTGATACTTTTCATACAGATCCCTATATAAAAAACATAATACTGGTTTTCTAAAGATATTTTTGGGTTGATAAATATTTAGCCTGAAAAATACCTATCACTTTCAAGCGATGAACTGCATTGATGTAGTAAGCTTCAACCCAGTACATGTAACAACTTGCTTACTTACTTGTGCCTGTTACCTCTCATGGAGAAGCATAGGCTACTCATCAGCATTCTCCATCCAAATCTGTCTAGGGAAATCCTTTCCAGTTCTTTCCAGTTGCTATTCATCCTTTTCATGTCTGCTCTCAATTCTCGGCGCAGTGTGTTCTTTGGCCTTTCTTTCAACATTCCAAGTTAGGGCTTGCCTCGTGATGCAGTTTAATGACTTACTCAATGTGTGTCTTACATATTTCCAGCGTCTTTTCCTAATTTCGTCCCTAGCTGGAAGCTGGTTTGTTCTCTCGCTCAGTAAGCTGTTGCTGATAGTTTCCGGCCAATGAACATTCAGTATCTTGCGTAGACAATTGCTTATAATCACTTGTACCTTTTTGGTGATGGTTGTGGGTACATGTAACAAAAGTGTTAAATAATATCCCAGCAAATATCTTTTCGATAACTCAGTAATGTTAGGTATATATTAGAAAAGTGAATATATTCCATAGTATCAAGTAAATTTAAAATTAATTTTGTATTTGTGAAAAACTTTTTAAGCTGAACATAGTTTCTATAACACACGGAAATCAGTGGTTTGTTTTAATTAGTTAGTACTGAATACAACCGAAAGCTTTGGTTTAAATGTTGAGGCTCAGATAAAAAACTTTATCCAGTGATTTTTTTGGTGTCAAGAGTTCTTCATCTGATATCATTTTGCTGTACAGAATGTTCACAAAAATATCTGTAACAAACTAGAATTAATTCGTCTGTAATGGATTTCACCCTCATAGATATAACTTCAAATGTAGTCTTTCTTATTCTAAAATAGTAAGTTTGACTATGATTATATGACTTTCATCGAAGGTCATTTAATTACGATATTCAGATGTCTGGAAAACTACTTACTCAATGGTACTGTCAATATGTACCACAGTGCTTTTGCAAAAGCTTTGTAGACTAGTAAACCACTTTATAGTTTTATGGTTTATGAAGGTTATTTGGTTAGAATAGGATCGTTTATTTGATGTTATTTTCCGCATGTTTATACAAAAGACCCTGATTTCACTGATTTCATTAAAAGGAGCAGATTGACTTATACGCTATCTATACATTACCTTCAGTAGTATGATTGACTTTCTCTTGTTTTCATTTACAAATCTTTCACTTTAGGTGTACGACCTTATAGATGTTCAGACTGTTCAAAAGCATTTACCCAACGATGCTCATTAGAAGCACATGGTCGTAAAGTTCATGGTCGTCCATTACAATATGCATTCAAAGAACGTAGAGATAAGTTATATGTATGTGAAGAATGTGGTTTCAGTACAACAGATGCCGAAAATCTACGTCAACACACACAAACAGTACATGTAACTATAAAATCATCAACTGGAGAAATATTACCAACCAATACATCTTCAAGCCTACTTCAGTTATTTCCAAATTAAGTATTAAATAAAAATAAAAAAATTTAATATCATCAAATGAATAAATTAACGCACATAAAATAGAGTTATATATTTTTTTAAATAAGTTCAAAATAAATTACGTAATACACACAAAATACACTGATCTTTTTATAAATAGTCACCAAAACAACAACAATTCAATGTGAAAAACTCACCTTACTTGTGTTTCAACACTATGAACTAGAAATTACACAAATCCAATGAACAACTCAAACAAACCTAATTACAGACAATAACCTGTAATAAATATACGAATGATCATATATCTAAGACGGATAGTTTGCATAATGTTTTTACCTCGAATCATTTACTACATTTATAACGAAATAATAATAATAACCATAATAATAATAATAATAATAGTAATAATAATAATAATAATAAAAATATGTTCACTTTAATATTTTTATCGAATTTTTTCGCTTAAATTTTTCGTTTTTCTCATTACTGATAAACAGTTTTTTTTTCATCATTTTCTTCTTGTATACTTCACTTGATGAAATTATTCACGATACATTTAAAAAGGGTTGATTATTATTTATATTATTTCTCTGTTTTTAATAATCCAAGGGGGGTTAAACCAAGCTGAAATGTTTTTCGTTCAGTAAATAAATAAATAAATAAATAAACACCTTTATGGATTTTTTTTATATCCTCTTTTTATTTTGTTATTTTAATTGTCAAAATTGATTGTCGAATATCTTACCTTTGAACATCTATGTTGTGTTTGACACGAGTGATGAACATATTTTCTTTCATTAATTAGAGAAATTTATGAAGCTTATAGTGTAGCATCTAGTGAAAATTATGATATTATGTAGATACTAACCACAGCCAAAATTCAACAATAAAATGCTTAACTAATTCTTCAATCTTAGTATGGGTCAGTTACATTGCTAACACTACCGAATATTATATCAGAGAATGAAAAAAGATTCCTAAACAAAGGTCCAATTAGTAAAATTAATATCCGTTCATAACTTTTTGTTTCTTCGTACTATTCGAATACTTAAATGTTTTTAATTTAAATTATCAGTATAAATAGCATAGGAGTAAAGCAAAGATGGATAGTGGCTAGCAGTGGAATCCAGGGCGCGTGTTTCGTCCTATTTGGGACTCGTCAGCTGGATGTACCTGCATCTCAGAGTTGATGTTCGCTCTGGGACTCGAACTCAGTACCTTTCGCTTCAAACGCCATTGCGTTACCCACTCGGCCACTGAGTTCTGATAGCCACTTGCTTGTGCAATGGGGTGAAGTTGAAATTTACTTAGTATCGTTTGTTTGGATCTCCCCATTGATGTTTTCAGGACTGTAACTGGTCAGTCTCTTATTGGCATATGTGCAGAATGTGCGTATTTTCTCGATATAGCCTTATTTCGCAAGCATTGTAAGCAAAGATGGATAGGAGTAAAACTTGAACATTGCAGTAAAATCAGGTCCATTACAGACTGTTTATTTGATGTGATGAAAAATGATGCAGTACATGACGGATATAAGATACATTTATATATAACTGATATAGCAATTGAGTAGCTAAGTATATTGAACACGCCATATTACTTGACGAGTTATCGGAAATATGACAAATTTAAGGTCAGTTAATTTCCAACATCAGTGCCAAGTGACCATTAAAGCCTCAGTGTAACGGGAAACAGCTGGACTTATGAATCGTTGTATGATAATTCTAAGTAGATGAAATGAATCATTTGTTTAGTTTTGGAAACTACATCAGCTGGGATATTGAGGCTTATCTCAAGTCTTCATCTACTTTCACTAGGGATATCAACTGGAGTAGCAGCAAAACAGAAAAAGCATTAGATTAGTTAGAAAAAGATTATTTTAATTGATAAAGATACTGACGGTTAGTTCGAGTTACTTAAACAAGTTTTTTCATTGTAGATCATATTCACAACACGTCAAAGTTCAATAGTTTGATATTTAAGATAATGAATCTCAACATTTCTGACAGAAGTGCAGATATCTTCATCATCTTTATTTCTTGAATAACCTAATGAAATTAATTACTCTATAGCAGTCTATTTCTTTATCACTTATTATTTCCTTTTTGGTATTTGTCCCAATTTTCTTTCTTGTGTTTTATAGAGTAATATTGTAAATTGAAACGATGTAAGTCACTATTGAACTTTATTTTACAAGGTTTGATTAAGTCTTTAAATTATGTGGGAGTGTACATCATTATGTTATTAGTTAAACCACTCAGGATTACATGAGATCAATTCCTACTCTGACAATTTATCAATCAATATCAATGTTCACCTTTAATCGACTAATTGAATCAATACAAACAGAATGTTCATGATACAATAACGTCTATGAATAAACCAAAATGTGACTACAATACTAATCATTCTATTTCCTCTAAAAATCCTCACACATTTAAAAGTGTTATCTGAATTTTATAAAAATATCATGGCATACAGATCCCTTAGCATAAATATCTCAGTAAAACGACCAGAAATCATGAGTCCTCTGGCAAATATTGTTTTGATACTAGAATTAACAAATAAAGTACAGGCAATTTTCTGAACTTTCGAAGTTAACGTTCTCAAGGTAAATAATGTGATGTCATTGAGTCGTATTGTTAAAAGATGTATATGTTCATAACAAAAGGTAAGGATACCGGTTCATTGAAGCAGATAGTTACACTTTATACTATTAAACTACTCTCTGATCTTTTATAAACAATTGTTTGAAGAGATAACTTCATAAATATAGTTTACCTTAGAGAGTTAGTTTGTACAAAGACGAAAATCTAAGGAGTATGGTAATGTTTTCAAAAGTGTCATAAAATATTCAGAGCAAAATTTTATTGAGGTGTACATTGTGAAATAGGCAGCTTATTATTATTCACTAACAGGAACTTGTAACATGTAACAGTGAATTTTCAATCCAAGTCTATCAAACATCATCAACACATGGTTTTATATATTTGTTAACTTCCCCATGTTTTTACCTATGCTTGACGAAAATTTGCAGTTCAATAGGATCTATTGAGAAGAGCATCATATATTATATTGTTGTAAACTGAACTGTATTAATGCATCACAGTTTGAGGATGTTGTATTACAATGTTTATAAATATGAAGTAAGTATTATATAAAGAAAGAAACAAGCTATCATAATACATACATTTTAGCTGTATTCAGTTTAACTTCAGTAAGATAAAGAGAAAAGTAATGATGATTAATACATACTGTAAATATCTAAAAATTAAAATGATCTAAAATCATATTTATAAGGTCTCAAGATGATTCTATGCATTAATTATCTTCACTGACAATTATAAAGTTATTTGTTACAGTTTATATTGTTGGGTTATAAATAAATTTGAATAAGCACAATTTTTAAAAACAACATGCTTGACAATTTATCATTTTGAATTACGATCATTTTTAAACGTGCGTAAACTTGTCGGATAATTTCTCCCTGCAATATTGAAAGTCATTTATATATCTTCTTAGTTGAAATCATGAATCAATTGAAGCAAGACCACCATGGAAAACCTGGGAGCACTGGACGACCGGTTCGCCCTATTATGGGACTCTTCAGCAGTGCACATCCACGATCCCGCACCCGCAAGATTCGAACCCAGGACCTACCAGTCTCGAGCCAGAGCCCTTAACCGATAAACCACTGAGCCGGCATCCAACGGTGTTAATGTCTAACTTCAACTAATCCACGATTTTGAGCAACCGTTCACCAATTGTCTTCAGTGAGTTGATATCTCTACAACAGACTTGGTAACACTCCACTGATCACTGCTTCCCACTAGAACTCAAGGAAATATCTCTTGAAGTCAGTGACTAGTGAGCATATGATTATAGATCAGAGGGGGTTTTGTGGAGAATTTTATTATTTTCATAGTTAGATATCAACTATGAAAATACTAAAATTCTCCACAAACCCCCTCTGATCATTTATATATATATATATATATATATATATATA